>NC_141157.1:39408829-39563382 GCF_053477565.2 Lygodium microphyllum | reverse complement strand
TGTCAGAGGGGTTTTTTGTCGAAAGGTCGAATCCACCGGGGATCAGAAGTAGAAGAAAGTAGAGATAGGAGATGGAAGAGAAGATAGAGAATACCCAAGTGGTAAACACTACAAAGAAAAATCACAATGAATTGAATCAATATGTATTGAAAGAACTTGGAATCTTCGCACTACTCAGAAGCAATCTCCAAGCATTAGATCTCCTGGAGCTTCTTCGTAGAACAAAACGTGCATAAAAATTACAGCTCCTTCTCTGCTACTCGGAATGCAAATTTGATGGCTCCGTTGGCTCCGAAAGGGGGGTAAAACCGTAGGACACTTGCTCACGGATCTCCCAAATCACTCCTTCTTCTTCTTTTAGTTCAATCTACAGTTTTCATCCTGTTTACAGTGATCCCGACACGCGCGATTTCGTCAATCTGTCTCCCTTGTGAAAATCCCCTAATTGGTTGAAAAAACCACTAGCTTTTTGCATGCCATCCTAATCTAGAAGCTTTTTTCTAAATTTTTTGGATTTTTACAATAAATAATATCAAAAATAGGCTAAAATGATCCAAAAATCTAGTATTTTCAGATAATCCATGCAACTCACACTAGTACTAATGGCTCAGATCACATTGACTCTCTAGATCAATAAAGAAGTTGGATGATGATGCATTCCATACTTTTTCACACTGTGTCCTCATAACATCACGACATCCACCCCCTCTGAACCTGCACATCCACTGGTATGTGCCAAAATCCTAGTTGTCACCGAATTCTGAGTCCTCCTCATCCTCTGCAACAACCATATCCTTTACTTCTTCATCTTTCATATCTTCCTGGCTAGCCCCTGTATCAGGACCACTATTTTCTTCCAATTCTGGCAACTCATAGGTACTAGATTCCCGCCTTTTGAATAATTTTATTATTTTCCCTGCTACCAGAAGTTTGATGGCTATCCCATCCAGCTCATTTAATGCATAAGTAGCATTATCAAACACCTATCTTACCACATAGGGTCCAAACCATCTTTTGGAAACTTTACGCATGGCACTATGCTGGTTATCTAAATTGCTATCATAAACCAATACCCAATCCCCATCATGTATGGTTTTTGGTCTCAGTCTACGTCTTTTGTCAAACCGTTTCTTGTTTTGTATCCTTGCTGCCCTTAACTTTGCAGTTGTTGCCTCTATGTCTTCTGATTTTCTTTCCAACTGTCTAATGCGTAAGGCCAACAACTCCTCACGATTCAACTCCTCCTCCCAAGGTAACACACTCCATGTGACTGTCATCTCTTCTATCGACATGATAGATTTTTGACCATACATCAATTCTGCAAGCATATATCCTGTAACAGCACTATGAGTTGTTCTGTTGGCCCACAAAGCATAAGGGAGCAATCGTGGCCACTCTTTTACCTTCTCTCCACATGCTTTTGCCAATGCCTTCACAATAGGTGGGTGACCTCTTTCACTTTTTCCATTTCCTTTAGGGTTATAGGCTAAAGTTAAAGAAAGCTTTATCCCCAAGCGTGCAAAGAAATCATGAGCTTCATCTGCATCCAATTCACCTCTATCTGCTGTAATTTTTCGCACACAGCTGTATTGACAAAAGATCTCTTCTAAGAGAAAAGTACACACATCATTTGTTGTCTTAATACGTAAAGCTTTCCCTTCCACTTGATTAGTCAAGTCTTCACGAGCAAGCACAATATACCTCATTTGCCAAAGACCTGTAGGCATTGTGACCAAAACCACCACCCACTTAAAATGAAGAGACAATGGATATGTGGGTTGCAATCCATCTCGATGTCTCAGAGATGAATACATTTGACATGTTGTACATGTTTCCACAAAGTGAGCAACATCCTTATACATACCCTACCACCAATATCTTTCTTTGATCTTTGTAAAATTACCCCAAACACCTCTATGACCAGCCCACAAGCTTTCATGAAACTCTTGCATTACTTTTACTTGTGAAGCTCTGTCACCCAAAACTCACAATGGCATACCCAGTTTCTTTTTAGCATGTTTCCATAAGTATCCATCATTTAAAAAAAACCCATACGCTTTCCTCTTGATTTTCTTAAACTCCTCATTTGACCATTCATCTCTCTTTGTTAATGTACTGAGGTATTGACCAATTCTCAGCCACTCTCCTGTATATTTGTCTTCCAGAAACACTTCTACACAAGATACAAAACATCTAAAGTCTTCTCTTTGTTGTCCAAGCTTATGTTAATGCTGTAGCAACACCTTGCATTGCTAAATTCACTCTTGCAACATCATTTTCAGCCATAAGAATGTCATCTTCTTCCTCCTCATCCATCATCCCATCTTCATTCTCATAACGTGCTCGAGATAACATGT
The DNA here is from genome assembly GCF_053477565.2 of Lygodium microphyllum. Lineage (NCBI taxonomy): Eukaryota > Viridiplantae > Streptophyta > Polypodiopsida > Schizaeales > Lygodiaceae > Lygodium > Lygodium microphyllum. The sequence continues at coordinate 39,561,025 of NC_141157.1, read as the reverse complement.
CTGCCACCACTGGGTTATCTCTTCCTACAATATGCTGAAATTCAGGGTTCAAAGATTTGATGTATGCAATCCACCGGAGCATAGCAATGTCCGGAGTAGCACAACTAGTAATCATACCCAATACCGGTAAACAATCAGTCTCAATGACTACATGAGCACCCATAAAATACTCCTTATCACATTTAAGGGCTGTCACAATTCCCCATAATTCTCTTTTAACCTGTGGATATCTTCTCTATCATTCAGTCAATACTTTAGCACCAAAGCAAATTGCATATCTTTGCCCTTCCTCATCATCTTGCCCAATTGCCCATCCAATCCCGATTGGGCTTGTATCAACAGTAATAATGATAGGATTTCCATGTGAAAAGTCAGTCTTTCTCAATGTAGGAGCAGATTTTAAGAGTTGCTTCAATTTCTTCATTGCTTTCAGATGCTTCCTTTCCCAATGAAATTTCTGACCTTTCCTTAGAAGCTAATAAAGAGCATCGACTACATGTGCAAAGTGAGGAATCCATATCAAATAGAACACACATGCACCCAAGAATCTACGCACCTCTGATACATTCGTGCATACATCTTGCATTCTATCAATCCCATCTATTTTTGCTAGTGATAGCCTTCGCCCATAAGGCCCACACATATGCCCAACAAGCAAAACCTCTTCAACTCCAAAGACAGACTTTTGTCCGGAAAGAGTTAAATGCACCTATTCTAGACGTGTCAAAATCCTCTCACAATCCACAATATGGTCTGCAACAAACTATCTACATCCATGAGTATCCATCTCTTCATTCTTTTCATCCACTGCACACCCTTTGATTGGAACATCATCCAAGAAGAGCATAGTCAATTGTGGTATAAATTCCATGAGTACCCTATTCATAGCATTTGTCATGTGTGCCACTGAGTTTGTTGCACCTTATGGGAGAGTACACATCCGTACTAACCCCAAAGGAGTCTTCATGGTTGTGATATCCCTGCTTTCAATTGCAAGCTGAAACTGATCATAACCTGAGTAAAGATCACCCAAAGAATAGATCGCTCTGGCTGCAAAAGCCTCTGCAAATTCATCAAGCATAGGACATGCACCCACATTTCTTATGGTCATTTATTGACCGATTGCATGTCTTGAATAAATCTCAAAGCCCCATTCTTTTTTGGGCATAGTAAACCAACAATTTGAGTATGGGGCTGAAGAATCAGCTTTTCTCCCATCCTTGCTTCTGACTCTTGCATAAGCAAAACCATCATCAAGCACCTTTGTTTTCATACTCATGCATGTAATATAGGGCTCTCCCAAAATCACTGCATATGAGGAATTATCTTGCACAAAGAAGTGTTGCTCTTCCTGTACATCACCAATCGTCACTTTTACATTAGGAAATGCAGCCTAGAGCTCCCCTAAAGAATTATTTGATGCCCTCATTTGCCAACCATGATCAGTGTCTACACGCCATGCACCATTTTCATACAATCCCCGCTCAATGACATTTATCTCAGACCCATGGTCAAGTAAATAAACATAAGGAGTTTCACATTCCCCTATTTTCACTACCGTTTCAGTGGTGGCTCTAGCCCAATGATTTCTTGTGTAGTGACTTCGAGGAATAAATCCTAGAGTCTCTTCTCCATATTGTTGCATTTGCCTTACTCCACCATGCATATTGCTACAAGACAATGCATTTTTAGCCACTTTCTTCTCTTTTCCACATGTTGTCCATTAATTAGTAGCATCCTACATAGACAATCCTGTACTTACTTCATGCTCATATTCAGCCCGAATATCCAACAAACCAGTTTCCTCTTCAAATTGTAGCAATGCACTAGTGGTATCACCAAGAAACTGACGCTTCCTTTTAATTATGTCAATGATCTTATCATGAAATTCTTGCTTGTCAATGCCAAGCACCTCTCCCAAGGTAAATTCCACTGGACTGTTTAAGATCTGTTCTTCAAGAACCTTCTTAAGATCTGTGGTTGTCTCAATGTCAGATTACAACTTATATCCTGGCTGCTTGCCCTTCTTTTTGCCCTCTTGTTTGTTATCTTGTTTTTACTCCGGACTGACCTCTTCCATAACATGCTCAGGAGGTGGCTGATTTGTGGCTTTAGGATGATCCACACTTCTTCTTGTCATTCTTTTAGATGTCCCTGCAATATCTTCATCTCTTTTTCATTTTTCTTCCACAAGTGCATCCGTGTTTTGTACCTTTTCTAAATATGCATACACTGAATATGCATCTACCGGTGATTCCCAACCAGTTATGCCACGAATGACTTGCCCTGCATGAGACATTTCACTATCAATGAACTTTCTCTTTTCAGCTGCATGTAAAGCATGTGTCCATATTTCAGCCTTTGGACCAACCATCACTTGGCCATGCATTCTATCCAACTGTAGACCAAAAGTAGAAGCATGTACCGCCGCATAAGCATTTCGAACAGCCAAGTCTTCCAACAACTTCTGCATACCTCCCTTTCCAAAATTCAAAGCAAGAGGAAATCTCATTTCTTGTGCATGGATCTTGCCATCTTTATAGAAGATGAGCTGTCATGCTAAGGCCTCCTGATAGGCAGCACAATCCTTTTTCTCATGCTACAAACTATCATACCACATATATCTTTTTCCAAGTTTAGGGGTTGCTGCTCGTCCCCTTTCCTCTTGTCCTTTTTCATACAATTTTTCAACCTTCAATTGAAGATCCCGCATGCCTTTGACCAATTCATCTAAGACATCTTCCCTAACAGAGGAAACAATAGCAGGTACAACCATAGGGTTAGCCACAGAAGTAGGTGGCTTACTGGATACATCAACTGTCTTGCCCTTAACAGTGGACAAGCTAGAGACATGCAATCTTTCTCTTCTTCTATGCTTCTTCACAAGTGCAGTAACAGCTTCCTTGACATGTCTCCACTCTGTTTTCAAACCTGTCTCTGTAGTCTGATCCTCCAGCAAATCATCAAGCTTCTCTTGAAGCTCAGGATCAACTACCTGTAGAAACAATTCAATTTTCTGACTTGCAAGAGCTTGTTGTTCTACAAGATCCAACTGCTCAAATCAACTTTCAAATTCTCTTAACAATTTTGTAGCCACAAGACCCCTATTGGGTTGTAAAACCCACTCTTGAAAAGTCTTGCACATAATCAAACTGGTGTCCTCAATGTAAAATTCTTCCATGAGTGTCTTCTTGAAGGCTACCCAGTCTGCATCCTACAAGTATAATTCAGTAATCCATGCTTTTAGTTCACTCAATGTAAAATTCTTTCATGAGTGTCTTCTTGAAGGCTACCCAGTCTACATCTTGCAAGTATAATTCAGTAATCCGTGCTTTTAGTTCACGAACACTATCACGTACAAAATACCGGATCCCTATAGATTGAGCCACCCCAAAGAATTCCATCTTTTGAGCATAGGTATATACATATGCAGATACATTCCTGCCATTGAATAACTTCATTTCACACTCAACTGCTTGCAAAGCATTCATCACAACACGTTCTGTTTGAGTTGAAGCTTGCATCACCTATTGTTGTTGTTGTACCTGCATAAGCATATTCATATTTTGCACCAACTGTTGCAAAACATCACTCGAGAATGTATTCGAAGATTCTCCCATATTGTCTTTCCTTCTTTTGACGACCTTTCACGTCGGGTTCACCAATGTCAGAGGGGTTTTTGTTGAAAGGTCGAATCCACTGGGGATAAGAGGTAGAAGGAAGTAGAGATAGGAGATTGTTTATAAAACCCATTGATGTTATCCTCACAGTCACTTATGCACAGGTTGTATGCCTTGTGCACAATTGCTGGTGTAACTGTACATCCCACCCTGTGCCAGCATACGGTGCAAGAAGGAAGGCCATGGAGCCTTATCAATTGCTTGTCGATGAAGATTGCTTTGTCTAATATTGTCATTAGGGTGTTGAAGATGAGGCGTACCCAAGGAGGCAGCCAACACATCTAGTACTTCGATTGGGTTGGAAAAGAGATTGTCTATTGAAGGGGTCAGATGAACTGATGAAGTTGTAGATACAGCGCACCAAGGGAGGTGGCTTGAAATTGTATCTGAAGAAGGTTTGTTGGTGAGTCAGCTATCCTGAACTATGGGGTGTTACCACCTTTTCCACAGCCAGCTTCTCGCCCAAGGGTTTTTATCATCTTTTCTTGGAATGAAGCCTGCTATGAAGAGGAATTGCTATCTTTTCTCCCATAGCAATTTGTTTTTTTTTTTTCTTGCGTTCTTTTAATATTTCCTACTACTGAGGGTGTTTCCACCTTTTCTCGAAGAATAGGCTGGCATGACAGGGACCTAAGTCATTTTCTCCCATGACTCTTTTTTTTTCGTTTTTTTCTTTAATAAAGAGAATGGTAGAAATACCATGTGTCAGGACCATCCTCACCACCACTCTGGATTAGACGAGAGTAAGGATGGGACTCAGGGGAGGGGGGAGTCACTTATGAATATATGTATATATAATGTGAGTTCAAAATAAGGGATTTTTAAAATAGCATTTTTTACATATAGAAGGGTGTCATATAAAGGAGTTACTTACAGATTGAATAGAAAAGGGTTGTGTTTTATTCAAGAAAAAATCACACATTAGGATATTTATAAATAGGCCATGAATGCACGTTATATAGAGAATATATATATAATGATATATAGAGAATATATATAGAGAGAATATATATAAATAGGCCATGTTTGGGGGAGGGGCTAGCGAAAGGATGCCACCTCATAAAGAAGAGCGTAATGGCTATCAGTAGCACAAGGAGAAGGATAGTGCGACTCCCAAAAGGGAAAGGGTGGGTCGACTGTGATTGTCAAGATCCCCAGGGAGGGAAGTACTTTGTCAAGCGATAGCCATTGATTAGATAGGATATCATCAGAGGCATCAACTGTCTGGACTTGGATGGAGCCATTCGGATTGACGGCAATTACCTTATAAGGACCCATCCATCATTGTTGAAGCTTGCCTGGAAACTTGTCAAATCGGGAATTATAGGCGAGAACTAAGTCACCTTCTTTGAACTCCTTCTACTTGATGAAGCTGTCATGATAGACCTTTTTGTGAGCTTGTGTGGCTTCCATACACTGTAGGGCCATCCTGCGGATCTCATCAAGACACTCCAAGTGCAAAAGACGGTGTTGTAGGGACTCGTCATCTCCCAAGCATTTGTTGATGGCCACGCACAAAGAGGGTAGCTCGAGTTCAGTAGGAAAGATGGCTTCTGTTCTATACACCAACTGGAAAGGAGTTTGTCCTGTAGCTGCCTTATGGGAGGTTTTGTATGCCCAGAGGGCCTCTGTAAGTCGATCATCCCAATCACAGTGATGTGCGGAAATCATTGTTGTCAGGATCGAGCAGAGGATGCGATTGGTGACTTCAACTTGGTCGTTGGCTCTGGGGTAATAGCACGTGGACTTGCGATGGTCTCTTCCATAATCTTGTTAAGGAAGTGCCTACCTCGGTTACTTACGAGCTCTAGAGGATTGCCAAAACGAATGATGATCTCAAACAGGAACAAGGCCACGCTATTACCATCGTCCCGCTTCAGAGCTTTAGCTTCACACCACTTAGTTACATAGTCTGTATAGACCAAGATATATCTGTTTTGCTTCCTTCTGGTTGGCAGATCAATGGGGTCCATGAAATCAATTCCCCACTTCTCGAATGGCTTTAGGGGAAAAATGGGTTGCAAGGGCATGTCACTAGATTTGATAGGCTTTCCCATTCGCTTACAAGCATCACACCATTTGTAGTAATCGTAAGTATCCTTATGGAGGGTTGGCCACCAATATCCTACAAGTAAGGCCTTTCTGGCTGTCGCTTCTCTTGCGAAGTGCCCACCACATGGCTCATCATGGCATGCTTTCAATACTATGCCGATTTCTTCTCCGATAACACATCTTTGCAAGACTTCATCCTTGCCTTTCTTGTACAGAGCGCCACCTAATAGGGTATAAGGGGATGATTCCAATAGAAGCTTCTTCTTCTCACAGCTCGAGATGCCAGGGGGATACTCTTGAGTTGTTAGGAGGTTGGCTATGTCTGTGTACCGTGGGATAACTGTTTCGACTAAAAACAAGTAAGCATCAAGAAGGTCTGGATCATCTTGCTCTTCTTTATCATCACTTTGAGGGATTCGCGAAAGGTGATATGTTAAGACATGAGAGCGACCGGGCTTGGTAACCACTTCAAAATCAAACTCTTGAAATAAAAGGAGCCATCTCATCATTATTCCCTTCACATCAGCCTTGTTCATCAAGAAGGAAAGGGCTTCATGGTCCACGTAGAATTTGAAATGCATTGACAACAAATAATGTCAGAACCTCTCCAAAGCAAACACCATTGCTAGACACTCAAGCTCTGTCACTCTATAGTTCCGCTCTCGGTCAGTTACTTTTCGACTTGTATAATAGATTGGTTGATCTAACTTAGAGGGGCCCTTTTGGCATAAGACTGTACCTAGGCCTTCAACTGATGCATCCGTGTGAACATGGAACTCCTTTATCAAATCAGAAGGATGTAGGATGGTTGCTTCAGTCAAACATTACTTTAGAGTATTAAATGCCTCGTCACAATCAGTGGTCCATGTAAACTCAGCATCTTTTCTTAGGAGTTTATGCAAAGGGGCTATCTTTGTTGCAAAGTGTGCGATGAACCTTCTGTAATAGCCCACATGGCGAAGGAATCCCCTCAATTGCTTAAGGTTAATTGGGGCTATTAAGGTGGCAATCTCCTCAATCTTAGCAAGATCCATTTCTATCCCTTGTGCAGAGACAATGTGGCCCAGAAGAACTCTTGATGAGATGCCAAAAACACATTTGTCGTGGTTGAGAGAAATCCCATACTCATTGCTCTAGGTGTCCCTAATGCTCACGGATTAGGCTATAGACATAGAAGTCATCGAGATACACCTCAATGAAATCATGCAGATGGTTCTGGAAGGTAGCCATCATCACTTGTTGGAAGGTAGCAGGAGCATTACAGAGCCCAAACGGCATCACTCTATAAGAATAGGTTCCCCATTCAATTGTGAAGGTTTTTTTGGATTGGTCCTCTTCTGCATTTTGGACTTGGTTGTATCCACTGAATCCATCCAAGAGGGAATAAAGTTCATGGCCTACCACTTCGTCCAACAGTTGATCTATGAAAGGGATAGAGAAATTATCCTTCTTTGTCTTCGAGTTCAACTTTTGAAAGTCCACACATATTCGAAGTTTTCCATTCTTCTTGGGTTGACCACAATGGGCGAAACCCATTCATTGTTAGCCACATGATAAATGAACTCAGCTTCAAGGAGCTTCAATAATTCAACCTTTACTAGAGTAGAATAATTGGGATTCATGCACCTCTGTCTTTGCCTCACATGTTTGGCATCAAGCTCTAGATCGATGTGGTGTTGGCATACAGTGGGATCAATCCCCTTTAGATATTTATACGACCATGCAAACACGTCTAAGTTCTCCTTTAGTAGGTCTCGCAGGGTCACTAGTTCTTCTTCTGGAAGATTTAGACCCACTTTCAGGTGACATTCAATACCATCAATATCCAAGAACATAAATTTCCTTTCACCTTCCACTTCAGGGATAAATGTCCCATGCATTTCTTATGTGTAAAGATCCAACTCCTTCAGGGGGTGTTCTCATCTTCTGATGATGCACTAGAACTACTATTGTCTTTTAATGAAGGCTTAGATCACTCTTTGGGAGGCTGAAAATGTATCATTGAGGTTTCGGGTTTAGGTTGGGGATAAATTATTTCTTGGCTCGAGAATTGGTCTTTTGAAGATACATCCAAGACTGTCACATAACAGGAACCTCCTATATTCTGTTTGAGCTGTAGGGCCAGGGGTTGTTGGCAAGGTGCATCCTCATCATCTTCTTTAAGGAACTGTAACTTTGGACAACAAGAGCCACTGCCGAAGGAAGGATTATTCTTCTTAATCATTTTCTTATAAAGGCTTTGTATGTGACATGATTCATGGATTAGTCCAAAGGGTATCGCAATCATTTGTTAAACAAAAATGGATCTTCTGCTTTTGAGGCTTCAGGAACGTCAGGAATGTCTTCCTCATCTCTGCCTTCTGTGAGTAGGATAGTGGTGCGCAGATCGGACGCTGTATGCTCGAGTAGTGAATGCCGGAAGGTCCCCAAGAACAATGAACTCTACTTTTTGCACAAATTACAAGGTAAAAAGCATGAACGACAAGAGCAAGAGACCAATTGGATGAAATCTCCCCCCATGCCTTATGTGAGCGCTTCACAAAGCATGTATTTTATGTATATTTCTTCTTCATGCTCAATAATAGCCCAATTTACAAAAATATAACAAGCTTTTAGCTTTTGAGTTTGCTTTTACAAAAATAGGAATAAAGCTAATGGACGGTGCCCAAAGAGTCTGGCACGCCCAATACAATGTCCAAATAGAAATAACATAACCGTGCGCCCATGCGCATACAAAATAATAATAAATAATCGATGCCTCAATAAATAGGCATGACAAAATATAGGCGTGGCGCCTATCAAAATATAATCTATAGATCGAATACTCGCTATCAACCAATGCTTTCCTCCGCCACTGCTGCTATCTCTACACATCAACTGAAGCATTCACAATCGTTAGTAAAATAATACAATTAAACTGACAAAAGTGAATACCTAGCAGTCTTCAGCTACATAAATAAATCAACTGGTTAGAAATAAATCCTAACCTTAATTTATTACGAGTGCGTACTCTAAACTCATAAACGTTTATTAATTTAATATGCATTTTGCGGAATCACCCGCTATGGAATCACCCATGTACACACTAAATTAATGAAACGCCCGAAAAGGACAGGCGTCCCCATCAACTTCTCGCACAAAGAATCCACTTTGTGTATGAGTCCCGGTCATCAAAGTTTACGGAATCCACCGTAAAACCTCACGGAATCCACCGTGGCACGGAATCCACTGTGGAATATGCCTCCTGGCATCAGATAGATCCTTCTAGCTCGCTTTCATAATCTTCGTCTGCATTATCACTTTCATCCTCTTCAAGTTCTGTTTCTACATCTGTGGGTGTCCTGTAAGAGAAGAACAAGCTCTCTGTTATGTCCTTTACTTTTGCTTCTACTTCTGCTTTTGTCTCTGCTTCTGACTTTGTCTCTGCCTCTGACTCTGTGATTGCCATGTAACAGGGAGAATAATGCATCCATGCATCTATTTTGCTGTCAGAGGAGATTTCAAAAGTCAGTTCGGGTTTATGCAAGAGTTATTTTCCCATGGACAAAAACTTTTCTTCCTTCGGTAGTTGGCTTACGATGCCCACTATTAGGGACTGTGCCTCTGTTTTCTTAGGAAATATTTGTTTGACAGCCTCTTCATCTCCTGATGTACCATCTGTTACTTCATTGGAGGAGTCTGTTATGACGTCGATGGACATAGATCCATTGCCTTTTTGCGATCCATACAACTTCAATACCACTTTAGTGGGTCCTCTACTGAGTGTTAGGGTTCCTTTGAACTAGTCCATCCTTGCTCTTTCTTTGAAAAGCCAAGGTCTTCCTAATAGCAAAGGGTATGAGGTCCTGTAAGAATTTGATTTGACCACCAAATATGTCAGCCAATAGTCTCTTCCTGCAAGGGTTTTTTTACGTATGGGAGGATGCCCAATGGTTTGATTCTGCTTTGATCTACCAATCAGATAAGCCACTTGTTGGTTGCATACCTTGTAGGCCTAGATGCTTCATTGTGACATCTGTCATGATGTTTACTGATAAGTCTCCATCAATCAATGCATCTAAAATAAAGCACCCTTCAATCCATATGCCAATCTCTAGGGTTCCAGGATCTAGGAAGGCGTTAGCCACATCTACTTCCTTTATAGGTTCTGAGGCTCTATTGGCCTTGGTCGCCACGGAGGGAACAACTCTTAGGCCTCTTCTTCTTGTCACTATGCTTTTGAATTTCTTTCGATAGCTAGGAGACAACATCAACAACTTTCGGAAGGTTAAGTTTGGTTTAAAACTGTCTAGGTCTTTGGCCAAATCATACTCTTTGACAGGATCCATAGGCTTTTCTAAATGGCTAGGAAATGGGGCCACGCCTACTTTTATCTTTCCTTTTTCTTCTAGGAATGGCAACATCTGCGCTTCTTCTTCATGAGGAGATACTTCTGCATCCTCTATTTCTTGGACCTCTGATCATGTCTTTGCAATTGTCTCTATAGCTCTCTATGGCTCTGTAGTGCTGTACTACATTGTTATGGATTGCATTGTTTTGTTTTTATTAAGGAAGGTTGAACTTCACAGTCTTGGCAGAAGGAACATTCTCTTTTGGAACTACAGGTTCTCCTTTCTTTGCTCGCGTTATTGCGGCCACTTCCAATTCCACCAAATTGGAAGCAAGTACTTGGGTCTTATATTGGGTATCAGAAGTAGATCTCATAGGAGCTGGAACTGGACAATCTTTTGTAGTGTGGCTGTCTCCTTTGCATCGACTACATAAGGGCTTGTAATCCACAGACCTTTTAGGATTTGGACAATTTGGTGAGATATGGCCATTTTCTCCACATCTATAACATTCCACCTCTGATCTCTGACCACTGCTAGACTGTTGCCCTATGTAACTTTGAGAGGAACACCATATTGGGAAATATGGGAATTTCCCATAAGTTTGACACATGGTCAAATGTTTGGATTTGTCATAACTTGAACACTACAACTCCAAATCGAGCACTCTGTAGATCAATAGATTCCATTTTTCAAGTGCTTTCCAATGATAGGTCACATCATATGGTTTTGAGAAACTTATGGGCATGTTATCCGGGTGCCACCTTTTTTAGTATTCAAAAAATGGGAATTGGGAGATTTCCAAACTCATGAATATTGTGTTGAGGGGAATCTCCTTGGACCAAAATTAGGACCAAACTCCCTAGGCTTTGGTCCAATGTCCTACGTTTTCATTTTGGATTCCAGCAAGTTGAATCTTGCATCTTTATCTTTCTTTCTTCTTTCGTGCATCTCTTTCAAAGAGCAAATATCCTATGTATGGTTCTTCCTCAAACAGTATGAATTTTTTGGTTTTTGAGTATATTCAGTAGCTAAATGTCTCGCTTGATGGCATTTTTTGCACCATGTATTAGAACGCATCACATCTTTCCCACCTCTGCAGCAGTGGATATATTGGCACTATTCACCTTCAATGTCTGTAGCTGCTGTGTAATCACATCCATAAGCTCTTTCTTGATACTTGCTACTGAATTGGAAATGTAGTCCTTCAGATTTTCACCTCCTGGAGTACTTGTAGTAGGGTTTTGGGAAGCTTCTATGATTACCGCATACACTGGTTGGGTTGATCTAGAGGATCCTTTGTTTTGGTTCTGATTCAAAGCTCCTGTTGAGACTTGGGTTTGTTGATTTGAGACCACTACTATTGTTGAGTTGCCATTGGAGGAACTATTTGAGACCACTACTATTGTGATTGAACCATCATTTGAGGCATTGTCATCTACGGCCATTGTGGACTAGGTGCATTGTATTGCAGCAATATTTGCATCTAGGGGTAGGGGTAGGGAGCTGTCCCTAGGACTGCATTTGGTGGGTCTACCATTCCTGGCATGGGAGGAGGTAAGAATCCTCTTCCTGAGGTCATTGACAACCTTGCATCAACTTTGTCATACAATCTTGTACCTTCCACTGCAACTTGCAGATTGACTGGTCTTCTCAATTCCATGAACTTGCAAACTTTTGGTTGTAGGCCTCTGAGGAATACTCCTTTCTGGATGCCTTCATCCAAATGATGATTGGTCCATCTCTTTAGGATGGATTTCATTTGCGAGACATACGCTTCTACTCTTTTTCCAGAGGACTGAATTAGGTTCATGAACTCCTCTCACATTTGCTCTTCAAAACCTTCATGCCTGAATTTAGTGAGGAATTTAGTGAGGAAGGCCAACTTTAGGTCATCCCATGTGCCAAAAGTTCTTGATGCTTGTCTCTCATACCATTGAAATGCCGCGCCCTTGAAAGTGGCAGGGAATATTGCTAGCCAATGCTCAGGGGTTCTGGTGGCATTGTTAGCCAGACATGCTACCATAAATTTTGCTACATGAAGATCAGGATCTTCATTGTACTCTCCCTTAAAAATTGGCAATGGGACTACATTTGCTGGACTGTCACCAATATTTCCAAGATGAATCTGACTAGGAAGGGGGCCTTGAGTTGCCATGGGGACTTCTGTAAAGAGTGCTTTTACGATGTGTCAAAGGAAACTTCTACTGCAAGCTTATTCTCGGGGCCTTGATTTTTTCCTTCTCTCTTCTCACATACCTCTGGACTCGTTCTAGTGGTTGCCTCTTGATTGTGTCATTCATTAGGGGGTTGGCTGCACAACTAGTTGGCCTGTACTCAACAGAGTAGAATCAGAGGGGGCTTCAATCTCTGGAGGACTCTTTGGCCAACATCTCTTCTACTTTCTTCTTCTCTATGTCTCTAAATTTAGCTTTCAAACCACTACAGAGGGGGAGATATTCTATTCTAAAGGTATCAAAACTCATTCTTCTGAGGATCGTTGTTGTGCCATCATCATAATAATTCCAGCTTCTGATGGTTTCAATAGTATATGTTGTGAAGAACACTCTATCTATCAACTTCCAATGGGTTGCTAATTGAACAAACAGGAGATTGTTAGTGCACCATGCATCCCACAAGTCCTGCTATTGAGCATCCACGAACAAATTCCAACTCTTTTCTTTATTGTTTTCATGAACCTCCAGCAACCACGACTCCTGAAGCTTCTTCATCATCTCCCACTTGATGATGTCTGGAAACTTCTCAATGAATGCCAAATCTTCCATGGATGGTCATTCTCTCTATTTCTGCACTTCAGTTTGTTGCCAAACAATTTGCCACCAAGATGCATGTCTCTATTGCTTCAACTGAAAGAGGAAATAGTCCACCATAAAGAGCCTACATCATGATGGTAATATGTTTCCGCCATTGTTGGATAAAATTCTTGTGAAAAGTGACTTTGGCAATAAGAATCTCTAATTATTCAGTGGAAGAAGGAACTTTGCAAACACCCATTGAATTCTTCTCTTCTTAGCAATGCCATTTCCTTCATTTTCAGCATCTTCTGATGCTTTTTGATGGCAGACTTCCCCGGCTGCACACAAAAAACATGGATCCCCAAGAGAGACACCAAGGAAAAAGGGTTTCTACTGCAATAAAATCTATCTTGTAATATCAACAAGCTTTTGTTTCATTCTTTAGAGAAACACAACAAGGAAAGGAACAAATCTTCACGCAACATCATAGTAGATATCTCCCACAGTTTTATCTTCAACAAAATTCATCATTCTTTTCATGTTCTTCATATTTTTCATTGATAGATAAAGAAAAAAAAAAAGAAACACCACTTTGAATGGAAAAATATAACATATGATTAATCTTCATTATCTTCATAGTTCTCTCTCTCAATCTCTCATAGATAGATACATTGTTTTGTATAGAATTGGCTATCTTTGTCTCTCAATCAATAGTACATCATCTCCTCACTACAATGCTCAATAATCACTCATAATAATCCTTTTTAGGTCGTGGTGCCCCTTCCAAAACGTGTGTCTGATATGAAAGGTCACCAAAGCCACTACAGTGACTCTTCATAGCTCACTATTGTCACTTCACTCCAGTCTTCTCTTGAGTCTTCAACAGCTACTTCTTCCACTTCCTTGAGCTCTTTTGAACTTACATTCACCTCTTTCCAAGGCTAGAAAATTTTCCCAAAGTCACACATACATTCCACATAACACTTACAGAAGATCTATAGAACAGAATAGAACAGAGATAGAGTAGGAACAAAGGCTCTACAGAAGATCAACAGAAAACATCAGAGCCACATAACTCATACTAAAACCATTCCAAACTATCAAAAAACCATTCAATGAGCTTTCAAAATACCCCAACCTTCATCAATCATCAATCCATGCTTCATATAGAAGAAAATCAAAACAAAATAGAAGCTAAACAGAAGGTATCAAAACCAATCAGAACCTCAATAGAACCAATCAAAACATCACAGAACCTCGTATTTCTATTGAGAAGCATCATGAGATTCCAAAACATAATCAATATCATCCAAAACACTCTCAAACACTTCCGAAACAACTAATCATCACTCAAAATCCATAAAAAATCAACCATTCAGGCCTAAAAAACAAGAAAAATCAACCCAAAAAATCTAATCATTTCAGTATTCAACAATATGCCTTTGTTTTGATGACCATCACTTGAGTGAGTTATGCAACTACATTAAAGGGCTATGAGTATCCTACTGGAGAGCCTCTACTCATCGTTTCTCTTTGTGGCTTATTTTGAAGCGCAAGGATTTGAGTAAGGCATAACTATGTCTCATTAGATTTGTATATGTTTTGATAAGGTATTTGACATGTGAAGGGTCTGAGTCATGGCTATAAATAGCCATCCACTGGGCTATGCCAAGTGTTAGCCATGGCTTGATGCATCATATCATATTTAATTTGTCTATGGTTTATACTTTAGTCCATGTTATGTTTTGATGTGAATAGGCTTAAGGAACCTATGGTTTCTTCATCAACAATTTGTAGTATGGAATTTTACCAACACAGATCTACTTTGACAATTTGCATCATATTTCTACTTCATTTATGTGTTTAGTGCAACAATCTTCTTTGTCTTTTATCTTCATAATAATGTCATAAATGCTCTATCGTAGTTTCTCAAGGTTCTATGGTGTTATCTATGAGTTTTCTGCTTGTTTCCTAAAATAGTAAAGTTGCTTTTTGCAATACATGCAACAATATGTCGTATTTCTTCATAAAACAATATAATACTATGATGCACTCCACATAGACTAAGGCTTGTAATAGATAGGAATAAGGACAAGATGAGAATCTTAGCATTTATCATTGGCTACAACAGAGTATTGGGGTTCAGTTTGAAAAATACTAGGTCATTTAAATATAGGAATTGGATAGGAATAAGGTAATATAGGTTAGGAATTTGATAGGAAAGCATAAAAAACTCATTCTAATGATAATGACGTGTAGTTGTTGTTGAAACCTATCTCCAAGACCAATATGCAATAGCATGTAAGGCCCTCTTCGCTTTCACAAAACTCTACCTCTTCTACCCATGAACATCATCTACCGTGACTCTTGATGCATTTTAACTTGGATATTGTTATCCTAACCTCATATCCTAGCTCCTTGTGCTAAAGTTCTAATGCAAATAATGCATGAAGAATGCTATATCAAGGTAGATGTTTATTGCATGGTCTTATGAAGAAATTGAGTTTCATTGTGATTAAACAATTTTATCCTCAATGTTTTCTATTGAGTATTATGATTTTTCAAGATTTTACCCTTCTTTGGTGTTAGAAATGTTCGTTGAACATTTTGTTTAACCCATGTAAGGATCACCTCATCATCATTATCAAGGTGGTGCATGTCAATGTAATAGGATGCAAGTCCCTCCATGAAACCTAGATATTTAACCTCTTTGCCTTTGTGGTCACACATCATTAAAGTTTGTTGGATTGGAATTTCTTTAACAATTTGAGTGGGCCAGTATCAATGTCCACCATCAACTGCTCATCTAGTACATATGCAAGCAACTATGCTAATAATTCTAGAAGTTGTGGTGGCTCTTTGTCTTCTTGTGGTATTGATACATCTCATGTTCTTGGTGCAAGAAGTATTGTTTTTGCTAGGGACATTGTGGGCATTGCAATTGAAGGTGTCATTGTACTAGTCAACCTTCTCAAGCATTGCCTATGGTTTGATGTTTAAATATTGTTAACATATTATAAATTTGTTAGGGAGATTGTGGGAATTGCAATTGCAAGTGTTATCGTGGTAGTAAACCTTCTCAAACATTGCCTATGGATTGATGTGATATAGGGAGAACCAGTGTAGTAGCAAGATCATTGAGTTATATTTCTCCACATATGTGCTTATATAATCTTTATGGATACATTTTGTTGTGATAGATGATTGGCATACCCTATTTGTAATTATGTTTTATTACATGTAGTAATCTAAGTCTCTTTCAACATTCAATGTATACATTCACCATGATGGTAACATTAGAAATCATTGTGTAATACTTTGAATTGGTGTCATTGGAACTGCTCATAAGTTGCCAGTCAATTAATGAGTCAATCTGGAGCCACGATAGCCCCCCAAGATCTCATTGATTCTTCTTCTTCTCTCTTTCTCTTTCATTATAAAAGATGTATTCCTAGCTATGGTGGTTGTATGAGAGAGGGAGCTCTCTACTTTTTCTCATCCTGTATCTCCTTAGCCTTGATAATATTGGTGGAGATTTATCAAGTTATCCATAGTGCATAAAGAAGACATGATATCTTTGATATTCTCCATGGTATAATTATAGCTCATTTTAAAGGTTGGAGAAAGGAAAGGGAGACATTAGAGGATAGAGAGAGCAAGGAATAAAAAGATAGAAGAAAGAAAGAGAATGCATCCTATTTGGTTTCTAGGTGTGGTAAAGGGCCTATAAATATTATTGGAGTTGCAAGGAGAATGGAGATTGCATATATATATATATATATATATATATATATATATATATATATATATATAGAGAGAGAGAGAGAGAGAGAGAGAGAGAGAGAGAGATGCTATGTTTGTGGTGCCTCTAATAGCCCTCTTGTGAGCAACACCTTATTGTCTTATCACTCAAAGAAAATGAGTGTGTACATATATAGTTAGGGTTAATGAGTGAGAAGGGTGGAGGCCATTTTAGCCTTTACTCCAACGACCTCCCACTTAAAGGCTAATGTGCCTTTAAAGGGGGACAAAAATAATGAGAGAATGTTTGAGGTATAATACGTGTGAGTTACCCTAACCCAATGCCCATCAACTCCTTGCAATGTGCAAAATTTTCAAAGGCCCTAGACTCTTAAAGAGAAAGTTTGCAAGATTATCATTAGTATGAACTTTGATAAGCCCAACTCGCTTATCCTTAAGGACTTAGAGAATGAAGTGATACCTCGGTTCTATGTGCTTGGTTTTCACATAAAACACATGATTCTTTGCCAATATCTTCACTAAGGCCCAAGTCTCCCACTAGATAAGTAAACCATATGGCTTCTTTACATGTCTATATGGCTGCAATATACTTAGCTTCAGTGGTATTTAATGCCATGCATGTTTGCAAGTGAAACACCCATGAGATTGCACCATCATACAAGGTAAAAACGTATCACGTGGTTGACTTTTTGTTGTCAACATTCGTAGCATAGTCTACAAATCTATGTATCCAGGTATACCACTACTACTTCTCCCAAAGCATACATCTCTTGTACCACTCAAGTGTCTCAAGGTGCCTTTCACTACTTCACAATGCTTCTTGCCAAGATTTGACAGGTAACTACTCTCCAATTGCAAATGCAATGTCCATGTGAGTAGCAATCATAGCATACATGAGATAGCCCATACATGAAGAATATAGAACCTTGGCGATTTCAGCCTTCTTCTCATTAGATTTAGAACAATCATCAGTACTAAGTTCTACATATTGTTGATTCTTGGGTGCTACAAAGTCAAAAATATGGATGTCTATATCCAATCCATTAGTTGATGAGCTTAAGATTTTGTGGGAGGAGGGGGTTGCACGAAAGATATGAGCAAGCACGATGGTTGATGGTCCACCAATATACGAGCCATTCTCATGTGGACCATGCATGACTTTTCGAGATTCAGGGAGTGCTCAAGTAAGTAGGCTTCCATTCTCATTGGTGATATCTAACATAGCTCATTCAAGTTTGTGTTGACTAAATAGGGGGTGTTGGGATAGGCTTGGTTACCTCACGTTATCATACATGTCCATTGCATGGGCCATAGTTAGACTCTCGAAGGTCACAAACCATGAAGAAGATGGTATATCAAGGACACGCCACTTCCTTGCCAGAGGGTCATGAAATGAGGGAAGGTTTTATTGGATAACCTCTAGCACAAATGAATGCCCAAAGCTAGTACGAGTTGAAAATGGTACACACAGAGTCACATCCAAACGAAATGCGGTGGTTCTCAGTTTTCTACGAGTTTCTGTATTGAACTTACTTACAGATCAAACACTTGTTGGATCCCCATGCATATTTTCAAGAATGTGGATAGCTTACTATGGGACTACATCACTAGAAAGAGAGACACTGGGTGGAAGGCGCTCAAATGGATTTCTATGAGGTAGGCAAGATGGAGGTGCTTTGGCCACCGTTGAGCGCGTTGATGGTCGCTTGCAAGTACCTCACACTCCTTGGGTTCTATCCACTAAATAAGAGTGCATTGTGAAGCAAATTATCAGGTCTATCCACACCCCAACGGCTATAATGCATTCCTTTAGCTTTGATTTTTCTAAAGATGACCAACTATCAGGGCTAAAATCCCATGATTGGCATAAGATATATCAGGTTTGTACTGGCCTCAATTGTAAGTGGCCTGTGTATTTTTCTATTTAGTGTCTAATCAGTGTTTGTAATGCTTCTTCATTTGTGGCAGTTTGTACAATCGATTGTAGGATACCTCACTCTAGAAATATACAGGGCAATTTACAGGTTGTCAAATTTAGTGCAAGGGATCTCACAGAAGGAGATCAAGACATTCTCTATTGAATTTGCAAGGCGAGGAGTAGTGGAGATGGTCTGTCTCTTTGAGAAGTACCTACCCACCAGCATGCTCACGATACAAACCCACCTCCAGGTTCATCTCGTAGATGAAGTGGAGATTTCGGGACTCGTCCATATGTGATGGATGTTCTTCTTTGAGCCCTTGATGAAAACCCTAAAAGGCTTTGTGCGATAATGAGCTCAGCTAAAAGGTAGCATGGCTGAAGGTTGACTGGTGTTGGAGGCATTAGTGCAAGAGGGCACAATTGGAGGCAGGGGTCGTACATCATTTGGGGAGTGGCAGCCACAGAACTTATCTGGAGGACTTTGCAAGTTTTTCTTTTGTTCTTCTCGCTTTCTTATTTGCAGTATCACTTGTACTGACAATCTATTTCTAACAGTTGTATTCTGTTTTCTTTTCAGCACTCCATTATAAACCGCGATCCCACTGGCCTGGAGACTCGATATGTAGAGAGACACAGTCTCATTGCATGGATAGATAGACTATATGCATGTGGCGGCCCACTAAGTCAATCATCTTTCTTGTCTGTAGTTGCTATTTCTTTAAAAATGCATTATGTATGGTGGACTGATGTGTAGTTGTTCATTTTGTAGAGTTCGTTCGATGCTCCTTTACGTCGAGACGAGCTTTTGGATGTGGCAAGGATCTATAGCTCGCACTTGGATTCGTGGAGCACACATTCTCTTCTTTTTTGCTCTTGTGATTTATGTAGGAATCTTCTATGTACTATGTTGTTATCATCCTTTGTATTTTGCCATAATTCCATGAGTTTTCATTAGTGATCTTGTACTTATTCTATGTATCAATCTTGTGGGTTCAAGTACATTTTGCCCTTATCTTGACAACCATTGCGCACCTAACATGTAATTCATTTGTAGAGTATAAACACATCTGCCACAATGTTTTTCTCTGTAACTGTCATTATTAGTGTCGCAAATTTACTGCACATGTTATTATTGGTGTCACAATATGTGTTGCAAACCATCGCTATATGCATCGATATTTGCGTCACAAAACCAACAAAAATTGTGATGCAAATAGAGACACATATAGCGATGGTTTTATGGAGACGCTAATACCGACGTGTTTAGCTATGATGGGGAAAATTTTTGTGATGAATATTTTTGTCACTTTGAACGTTGGTACGAGGCATGTATCTTGTAGTGATTGTTGCTATCATATGAACAGAACCACTCCTTATTTATGAGGAGTCACATGAAAATATATTCTAGAATCAAGGATCCAATCTTAAGCTGGTTTTCTATCCATTGTAGCTAGCATATGTGTAGGAAGAGTAAAAGTAAACATCATCTCACCATCATCATTATGCACAATCACTACATTGATTTCTTCAATATTTACCTTTCCTTTACCTTCTTTTGTGTTAGCATCCTTATCCTCCTTTTATTTTCTACAACTAGCATATGTGTAGAAAGAGTAGAAGTAAATAGCACCTCATCATCATTGTTATGCATTGTCATTGCATTGATTTCTTCAACCTTTAGCTTTCCTTTACCTTCTTTCTTCTCAACATCCTAATCCTCCTTCTTCTTATCCTTTTTCTCTTACTTCCATTTGTAACAATCCTTCATAACATGACCTATTTTACCACAATGGAAGCATTCAATGTCTTTCTTGAACTTGGATTTTATGTGACTATCCATGGTCCTAGTTCTTGCCTTCATACTATTTTCTACCTCTTTCTTCTTGACTTGCCAATGGATGATCATTTCTACTTGAGTTGCCAAAATGCTTGATCATTTCTACCTTGGTCCATGGATTTCCTACATACCTCCTCAATCAATAAATTTCCCATAACATCATTAAACTTTAACTCACCATAAAGCTAAATTATTGATGGCTATTCTAAAGGTATTCCATGATGCATGCAAGGAGTAGAGTAAAAAGATTGCCTTCACCTCATCTTCAAACTTCAACTTTTGAGATAGTATATAATTAAACATGATATTGAATTTGTTATGGTGGGAGGCAATGGTAGATCTCTCCTTCATCTACAACTCAAACAACTTTTTTCATGAGATACACCTTGTTAGAGGTAGTTTTCTTCTCATAAGAGTCAAATAGCTTCCTCCATAAGTCATGTACAGTGGTCTCATTCACAACTGTAAAACACACAAATCCTACCGTGTGGAACCTAATAGCAGATTTGGCCAATGCATCAAGTTGCGGATTAATCATATTCAAATATGTCTATTATTTTTCCATCTATACCTCTTATGGGCCTTAACTGCTCCTTCTAAATAAGGACATCTTGGGTCTACTCCTTCCACAAATTGAAGTTGGTACAATCAAACCTTTTAATGTTGTATAGTTCCTTATCCATTGTAGAAGATAAAACCATTTGTGCAAAATAGCAACCAACTATTAAGTGATATCAATTAGAAAATTAGCAAATTGGACCATAAATTTGATAAACTTTTTGCAATACTTTCTTAGTATAACAAAAAATGAGAGAATATAGAAAATGATCCATGCTTAGTAATAATGCATATATCACTATCCAAAAATTGTGAAAATCATTGCATATAGTTAAAGCATAGCATTATAGCATCAATGCTTCCTCATAAATATAATAGCATAACAATATCCAAATTTTCAGAAGTACATCGAAAGACTGATCTCCCTAGAACCATTCAAACACATCAAGAAACAATGTTCTTGCTCATTCATGAGTGGATATGCATAGATAATATGACAATTTGTATAACTCAAGAATTGATATAGCATGCACATCAAAGTCTCTACTCTTGTAATACTTATTGCTGCATATAGTAGTAGCCAACAACAGCCTCCAAAGCTATGAAATTTGTTTTTTGCAAGCTATGTCAAACTACATGCAACTGAAATTTTCTTATTTCTAGTAGTTCATCACACTGGTTATCAATGCCCAATAACTTATATACAATGTCTCTATAGTGCATTGTAATCATTGACTTGTTTTACAATTTTTGAACAACTTATGTAGAATTGTAGAAAAAGATGAAACAACATGCACATGACTTATAGGTAAAAAACGGAGCCTGAAACAACCTGAACTTGAAATCAGAGAAGATTGAGCCCTTATGAGCTCACCTTAAGAAAATTTCAACCTCTTTGAACATGTTAAATCTCATCCAAAATAGAGTTTGTAAATATTTTTTTTAATGCTAGTGGATGGAGACTCCCTCCTAGTCTGATATCAGTTGTTGTTGGAGCTACAAGGAGAATGGAGATTGCACACACACACACACACACACACACACACACAGATATATATATATATATATATATATATATATATATATATATATATGCTTGTGATGCCTCCAATAGCTCTCTTGTGAGCATTATCTAGTTGTCTTATCACTCAAAGAGAAAGGAATGAGTGTGTACATATATAGTTAGGGCTAGTGAGTGAGGTGGGTGGATAGATGGTCGACCACATTGGCCTTTATCCCAACAATAAAACCCTCCCTTGTACTTATGCAACTCAACATTTGAAACATCCTAGTGACTCACATCAAGTTTAATGAAGGATAGGGAGATATGCCTTTCGTAGTCTTAAGCATACCTTGAATTTAATTTTCATCTTATATGCATTTTGTGTTATTCTTCTTGCTTGCATGACTATTTTGGTCATAAATCCCAACTTTTGTTAATGAAGTTTACTTGGTCTTGTTCTTGAAGGGTATGTGTTCGTCTATTTCCCCCACCTCCCCTCCCCCCTTTTCCCCATCTCAACTTATTGGTATTTAAATTTATTGATGCCAAGGCATATTCCAAGGTGGATTCCGTGAGGTTTTTATTCCACGGTGGATTTCGTAAGGTTTTCTTGGTGGATTCTGTAAAACTATATTTATTTGTCGGGGCTCGTACACAAGGTGGATTCCTTGTGTGAGAAGTTGACTGGGATGCCTATTCTTTTTGGGTGTGTGATTAATTCAATGTGCACGTGGGTGATTCACACATTCCATGAAAATTCATCTTAACGGAAACCAAATCACATTACATGGAATGCACACCTTTGATAATTTTCCATTGCTTAGTCACACATCGGCTAAACATGCATTGTGAAAAGGTAGTAAATTATACTTAGTATAATCTCAACATAGATTATTTCACACATTCCATGAAAATTCATCTTAATGAAAACAAAATCACATTACATGGAACACACATTTTTTATAATTTTCCATTGCTTAGTCACACATAGGCTAAAACATGCATTGAGAAAAGGTCACAAATATAATCCCGACATAGATTATTCCACACATTCCATGAAAATTCATCTTAACGGAAACCAAATCACATTACATGGAATGCATACCTTTGATAATTTTCCTTTGCTTAGTCACACATAGGCTAAACATGCATTGAGAAAAGGTAGTAAATCATTCTTAGTATGTGTGAATGAAATTGAAGCAAAGAAAAATCAGATGCATCCTAGGTATGCACAATTTCTTTCACAATTTAAAGATTGTTTTACTGCTGTTGATTTACCCCCTGGTTTACCACCTACACATCCTGGAGACCATAAAATAGACTTCATCCCTGATTCTCAACCACCATGTAAAGCACCTTATAGACACAATTAGATTGAACATAAAGAAATCCAAGCACAAGTTGAAGAACTATTGAACCGAAGACTCATTAGGCCCAGTAGTTCTCCTTTTGGTGCACCTGCCCTATTAGTTAGGAAGAAAAAGAATACCTATAGGATGTGCATTGAGTGTTGTGCCCTAAACAAGATCACTGGTAAGAATAGATATCCGATCCCTAGGGTAGACGAACTCATAGATAAACTACAAGGAGCCACTATTTTTAGCAAGATAGATTTCAAATCTAGATATCATCAAGTACGATTGGATACACCTGACATTTTTAAGACTGCATTTAGAACTCAGTTTGGTCATTATAAATCTCTTGTTATGCCTTTCAGTTTGACCAATGCACCATCTACATTTATTCGTATGATGAACCATATATTTTTTAAGTATTAGAATTGTGTGATTGTTTTCTTTGATGATATACTAGTTTTCAATATGAATGAGGATGAGCATTGTGAACATCTATCTTTGGTTTTTAAATTGTTGAAAGAGAATCAATTATATGCTAACCTTGACAAGAGTGAATTTTTCCAAACCCAAATTGAATACTTAGGTCACATTGTTTCTTCTGATGGTATTCGTGTTGATCCTAAAAAGATAGAGTCAATTTTGAATTGGCCAATCCCTAAAAATGTGTATGAGTTATGTTTTTTCTTAGGTCTTGCTAGCTTTTATAGAAAAATTGTGAGAAACATTTCATTGCTTGCATTGCCTTTGACGAAATTGTTAAAGAAATGTGTTGTGTATAATTGGTTTGACAACCAACAAAAGTCTTTTAATTTATTGAAACATGCTTTAACACATGCACCTGTTTCGCAATTACCTGATTTTAATCGACCATTCTTTCTAGTAGTCAGAAATGCTAGCAGATCAGGAATAGGAGCTGCCCTCATGCAAGATTCACATCCCATAGCCTATTCTAGTTGCAAAATTAAACCCTTTGAACTAAAGTATTCCACCTATGATAAAGAATTGTTAGTTGTAGTTCAAGCCTTACATCAATGGAAACATTATCTAATGGGATCTAAATTTATGATCAAAACTGACCAACAAAGTATCAAACGTCTCCTTAGTCAGCCACAAATTTCTGACCGCATATTAAATGGGCTACTTTCATTCAAAGTTTTCATCCACTTATCCAATATCAACCAAGAAGAGAAAATGTTGTTGCCGATGCATTGAGTAGAAGACCAAGTAGGAGTTCTTGGTCCAGTTGTCTTAGGTAAGGTAGGCAGATCATATTACCACTTTGGATTACTTCTTTGATCATCCTTTTAGCCGCTCTATGTTGGAACAATTGGTTTGCAGCTAGCTCTTGATCACTTTGTCAAATTATGCTTGGCCTATCCCTCATGGAATTCATGTCTTGATTTTGCCAAGAGATGAAGTCAGAACTGTGTGTTGTGCTACATTGTGTATTTCATTTAAAGTAACTTGATGCTCTCTATGGTTTATATGTGTGTAGATCAATTCGTAGGTTCAACAGGTTGGGCCATCCTATCCTATTGTCACCAATGAGAGGCTAACTTAAAAGCACACTTTTTGGGATTTTTGACAATTTTGGACAGATCCACAAGGCGTTTGTGGGTAAAAATGAAGATTTTAGGCTCTAAAGTGGTTTGTGTTGCAAAGTGATCAAAGCGCAAGAGATAGCATTTTAAAGTTTGAGATGTAATGAAGCACCAAATGGAGTCTACAAGTAATGAAGAAGCATCTAGCCATCACTTGAGCATTAATTTTGAGTGCTTGGGGTGAATTTAAGACCACAAGACCTTCATTCATGTGGAAATGTGGAGTGGGCAGCCAAGGAAGCCAAAAAATGCTCCAAAACCATGCGGGTATGCCCAATTTAAAAAGGCACTTATGGTAGGTCTCAAAGGGGCACTTTTTCTTGATGTTTCTAGTCATTTATAAGAGAGAAAGAAGGGGAAAAAAAGGGCAAACACGAAAAGCACCATCATATTGCACATTTGATGATTGTTGCACGTGAGATCATCATCATTTCTCGTGTATGATGGATGAAACAAAGCCCCTTCGCCATTCTCTATGCGATAATGTAACTTTCATAGCCTGATATGAAGAAAAAATAATACTAGTTTTTTGCATTTCTCTCTCCTCTCTCAAAACAATCTTTCTCTCTCCTTCCATTCCTCTTGCATAATGACTATTCTTATGAGAGAAGAGGGATGGGTAAAAGGGAGGGAGAGGTGAGAGTTTTGTGAAAGATATGGTTTTTGGCATGTTTTTGGAGCATTGTGGAGTGCCACCAAGTATATTAACGGCTATCTCAAGCATCAACGAGGACCTTGAAATCCACATGACGCCTCATTTGTATTACGAATGTATAAGCGATTTTTGATAAGTTGATTAATTCTCATAGTAAATGGAATGGGATCGAAAAACTATTTTAGAGGTAGAAAATGGATATGAATACTTAATTTTCAACACTTCACATTTACTCTCTTTTTTTTGAATTTCTATTAAATTAATATATAAAAATAAAGATAATTACAAGAATAAGAGAAAAATAAGAAAAAATACTTGTAAATAGTAGAATACTAAGAATAAATGTGAGAATAATAAAATATAATTATAATATATATATATATTTAAAATCATAAAAATAAGCATTTTTGTATCTAAATAAGGTGTTTCGGTAACACAAGAGTACTCCTAGTGCCATTCTCTGTGTGCTAAAGGAATCTATGTGTAAAAAATTAGAGAGTAATTGTTGAAACGAATACTTTTTTGCTACACTTCATGAGTAGGATGATCGTGTGTTATTTATATTTCCAAAGATAGCATGAATCAGGAGGATTCAATGTCTTTAATGTGTATTTAGCAATGCCACAACGAGTAGAAAATTCATGGAAAGATGTAAAGGAATGATTGTTGTACATTCACATTTTGGTTGTCACATTAAATATGTTTTGGCATATTCATTCACATTTTGCATACAAGCATAATCTTGCATATACTATTGCACTGCAATTGTATTCTATATTGACTGAGTGTGTAAGATACATCCAAGCCGTTGAGATATGTGGATCATAAGGAATATTAGTGAGGAAAGAGGAGTATGTTTTGTTGTTCTTTATGTACTAAGACGGTGCATATTGGGGCCAATCCCTAGGGTGTAGGGGAGCCATATGGGCCATAGCAGTCTACTAGGGGGTGCCCTGTGTGTGTGTGTGTGTGTGTGTGTGTGTGTGTGTGTGTGTGTGTGTGTGTGTGTGTGTGTGTGTGTGTGTGTGTGTGTGTGTGTGTGTGTGTGTGTGTGTGTGTGTGTGTGTGTGTGTGTGTGTGTGTGTGTGTGTGTGTGTGTGTGTGTGTGTGTGTGTGTGTGTGTGTGTGTGTGTGTGTGTGTGTGTGCGCGCGCGCGTGTGTGTGAAGGTGAAGTAGTCACCTATGCAAGGCTCCCTTACTTGGAGTTGGGATGGGTAGTATGTTGGACTATAGTTTGAAGATTATATCTACAAATGCATTTGTTGGATACATTATTTCCTAGCATCCAAACACTCCTGGCCACAAGTCCATGATGGTTGTTTGGAGAATGTAGGAGCCTGGTTAAAGCCTTAGAGCCAACGTTGGGCCCGTTTTTAGTCTCAGATGAAACAACAATGATTGGTTCTCACTATGTCATCATCTTTAAAAGAATCAATCCTAAACTAACCCAAGGCTCCTTTCCTTGATACCAATTGAGATAAAGGGTGTAAAATACCTAGTACCATGATGTGTTAGAATACTTAGAGATGAAGGAAAATTGCTTGTTCTCAAATCCCATTAGAGATTTGATTGATTACCTCATTAGCTATGATTATATGGATGCACATCTAGTAGTGGAAGAGGCTAAAAGAACAATGGCATGATCTTGGGCACAATGAGTGTAATCACAGCCTCATGTAGGAGGACATTATTGTATTTGAGATAGACTACAACATTTTCGAGGCTGAATTCCAAAAGCATTAGAGTATGATCTATTCAACCCAAGATAAGGTTTCTACCACGAGGGGATTTGTAGATCCCTCTATTCAAAGGATGCTTCATTATTAATAAGTGAGGAGTTAATGTTGTAGAATGACTTTGAGAAAGTAAGTTTTCTAAGTTATATATATATTCATAAGATAACACCTAACCCTAATGTGCATTAGATCCCAATGAGATTATCGATGAAATCTTGGGAAAGTTTGAGGTCTAGAGGACCCTAGTTTGAGTTTGGCATTTGGGGCTATCTACCACATTGGGACCCAATGCATCGCATAATCAAGTTTTATCACATTGTGATAACTCCAGGTCAAGTAATCATATTTTCATTTTGACAATGTTATCCAAATATTGCTCTATATGAGTTCATATCATGAAAATGAGTATTTAGGCCTATGGACTAGCACAAGGATTTGGCCTTGAATGAGCACATTGATAACTTTATTATGGATGTGGTCATCTTCCATAAGAAGTGCTCGCTTAGAGGGGAAGAGACAATTATGAAGATTCGAGTACTAAAAAATTTGCACCCCTCCATATAATACCTACAATGTCGAGTGTTGATAAGGTGGTGCTTATGAAGTACCAAAAGCTTTTGTGCTTGTCTAATCAAGCATGTGGTGGAGGAATCAACATGCTTCCTATGTTTGGTGAGCTTGCCAAGGTATTTGACCCCTTTTCTTGCAAGAAAAGTTGGACAAACACCTCATACTTAAGTCAACGAAATCAGTCATGTTCACACTCAAAGGCTCCTCATCTCCATTATCAAATAAACCAAAGAAACATTTAGTTTCTTCACTTAGATATCATTGTAAACATATTTTGTATCAGTCACACATTTGAATATTTTTTTGCTAATATAATCTATTTTGTTTTGTTTGAATAATTCCAAATTATCAAATAAATGTGTGATGCATGTGCATGTGATGATAATTTGTAGGGTATAAATATGTATCATAATGTGCAATATATTTACATGCAATAGTGCACTGTACATTTTCATGTGATAGCATAATCTAAACCCATTCTATAAACACATGGTTTGTTTATGTGCAATAACTAACCCTAAACAAATAAGATAGATTTATGTTACTTATTTACATAATCTAACTCAAATTTGTCAATACACATCCAATTTGTCATGCAATCACACACAGTATATGTATGTACAATTTAGACCTATTCATTAATCATTGCATGTGGCATTTAAGGAAACACAATAATTAAATTTACTCATAAATAAAGGCAATGAATATACACATACACATAAGATATATAATTCATCGCTGAAAGATTTATTTAACATATTGCGTTTCAAGCTTTTTATATGGCCATACATGGCAAAACCTCATGTAGCATCCCTTGCCTCAACAAAAGAGAACAATAAATCTCATATCCTTGTCAATGATTCATGGTGACCCACTTTGCATGGATGGATAACTACTTGGATGTCTTCAAAGATATCAATGAGATACAAATGTAGCACTATTTGTAGGGTCTCCATGGTTGCAATTGTCCACCTCCACAATGTTGGGAATCCATCCCAAAATCTCTCCATGCTAGTCATCCCTTTGTAAGTCCTTTAGGATATCTAGAACCACCTTCTAGATGGACATCTTTTGTATAAGGACCTCATAACCATGCTAAATTTGCCTTATTTCTTACAGGGCAATGGTACGCAACCAATCACTATCTTCTCTTCTTTTATCGTGGTCTTTGTAGGGAAATGACAAGTAGCTTACTTGATGCTTACCATGCAACCTCAAGAAGAGAAGAATGGAGAGGATAATGAAGCTAAGGAGGAAAGAATGAAAGTGACATATGAAAATGAGAAGAAGGTAGAACTTTCAACTCTTAAAATCCCAAAATTGACAAAATACAGTGTTACACTCATGATTCATCATGTGAGTATAAAGCCATAATCTCATATTAGAATGTAACGAAACTTAACTTGCACACCTATTACATTCCCAAGAGCATATAAATTTTTTCTGAGCCAAAACAATGCTAAGAGGTCCCTACTCTAAACGTTAGGCTTCTAGTCTATTTTCTGATGTCCTTATGCCTTTTTTTTGCTCAAAAAACTTTTGGTGTACCCTTGGCAATGTAGCACGTATGCATATTAAGTTTTGTTACATTTCAATATGGTTAGATATTTATAGAACTATCCTATTTAAAATCATAGATGGATTGATAATCAGAGAATTAATACTACAATTCCTAATTCTTAGAAATTTTACACTATGTAGACTCTACAAAGGCATCAAGAGTAAAGCATGTAACAAGATATGGTAATTGGTACGCAAATCAGATGCTGAATGCGTAGGTAGCGGCGTCGGAAGGTCCCCAAGTACAAAAGAACTCTACTTAAGCTCATAAAAAAAGAAGGAAGATTTGCATGACATGAAGAAAAGAGACAAATTGGGTACAATCTCCCCCCATGCCTTGTGTGAGCACTTCACAAGGCATGTATTTATAAATTTATTCATCTCAAAGGTGAAAAATAGCCCAATTTTACAATTAGCATGCTTTAGCTTTTGTGTTTGTTTTTGTCCAAATAAAGATTAAAGCGGTTGAGCACCCCAAAAGTCGGGCTGTGCCCAAATACAATGTCCAATAATGAAATATTTAAACCATGAGCCCATGCGCATACAAAATAATAAATATTTATCAAGCACTTCAATAAATAAGCGCGCCTAAATAAATATTAGCACCATGCCTTTAATGATAAAGAGCGCGCCCATCAAAAAATGATACTTTCATCTAGATAATTTGAATGCACGCAATCGCCCAGTGCTTCCCAATGCCATCATTGCCTACTCTACACATCAACTGAAGCATTCACAATTGTTAGAAAATAATAAAATTAAATTGAAAAAAGTGAATACCTAGTAGTCTTCAGCTACAAAATAAGTAAATAGGTTGGAACTTTGCCCTAACCTTAATTTAATACGAGTGTACTCTAAACTCATAAACGTCCATTAATTTAAATATATATTTTGTAGAATCACCCGCTGTGGAATCACCCACGTGCACATTAAATTAACAGGATGCCAGAAAAGGACAGGCGCCCCCATCAACTTCTCACACAAGGAATCATCCTTATATACGATCCCCGGAAAATAAATATAGTTTTATGAAATCCACTGCAAAACCTCATGGAATCCACCATGGAATAAAAAACTCACGGAATCCACCGTGGAATATGCCTCCTGGCATCATACCCTCGGGGTGGGATAGTGATTGTCCCTCGATTGTCCTCAATTGCTATTAGCTCAATGTGGAGTGAGCAGTGAGGGGTAAGCACTTAGCTCACGGGTGTGCATCCATTGGGCCTCTTCAACACGATGATTTTTAAATTTAACCAAATATCAAGAATATCTACGGCCAATTCTAGTGGTCATAAAGTCAGTATCTAGAATAGTTTCAGGTTCAAGGATTTCAATTTCTTCTTTTAACAAAGGAGGGTTTTCATAGACAGGGTGAATAGGTAATTGGCCTCTAAAAGGTCGTAACAAACTGATATGAAAAGTATTGTGGATTTTCTAGTGTAGGGGTAGTTCTAATTTAAATGCATTTTCATTGATTTTGTGAATGATTTTGAAAGGTCCATAAAATCTAGGGGCTAACTTAACAACACGGTATTTCTCAACACTCTGCAATCTTCTCTTTTCAATGCATAACCAAACATAATCATCAACTTTAAACCTCATGGCTTTTCTTTTCTTGTTAGCTTGTTTAGTGTATGATTACTGGGCTTTCGCAATAATATATTTAACTTCAACAAAAATAGTAGCATGGGTATCGGCAATATCATCAGCAACTTTAACTTTGTTTGACAATGATGTAATAGGTGTAGGCAATCTATGTCCATAAATGATTTCAAAAGGTGCTTTATGTGTAGCTCTATGTGGTGTATTATTATGTGCAAATTGAAGTAGATGCAAATGCGCATCCCATGTTTGTGGTTTTGAAATTGTGTATGCATGCAAAAGATCTAATATTGTACCTTTAGTAGCTTTTGTTTACCCATTAGTTTCAGGATGAAATGCAGATGAGAAATCAATCTTAGTACCTAAATTAGCAAACAATGTGGTCCAAAAATTATTGCAAAATCTAGAATCACGATAAAAAATAATAACTTTTGGCAAACCATGGTTAGTGAAAACAATCTTCAAAAATAATTGCGCAGTTTGAGTTGCACTTACTATTTTCTTACATGGAAGTAAATATGCTTGTTTGCTAAATCAATCTACAATAGGCCAAATCATATCATGATTAGCTTGGGTGTTAGGCAAACGAGTTATAAAATCCATTGAAAGATATTCCCATGGCTGTTCACGAATTGGTAAAGGTATTAATAAACCATATTACTTACCATGGTGTCGCTTGACTCTTTGACAAATTAAACATTCAAAAACAAAGTTAGAAACATTAGATTCCATTTGTGGCCAATAAAAATCTTCAGCCAATGTTCATAAAACAATGAATTTTGTGCAACACAAATGATCTAAATGGAACAATGACACACAATCTTTTCTCATAACACATAAATCCATCACAATAAGACAAAGAATCAATTGGAATCTAGTTATTAGCAACTAATTTATTCAAATCAGCTTGAAAATTGGGGTCTTGGTCATAGGTATCTTTCATAGGGATAAAAGAATCAAAAGATATAACGGAGATATTATGGATACTTGGTCTTCTACTTAAGGCATCGACAACAACATTCTCTTTTCCGGATTGATATTGGATAAGTGGATGAAAACTTTGAATAAAAGTAGTCCATTTGATATGACGATTAGATATTTGTGGTTGACTAAGGAGATGTTTGATACTTTGTTGGTTAGTTTTGATCATGAATTCAGATCCCATTAGACAGTGTTTCCATTGACGTAAAGCTTGTACTACAACTAGCAATTCCTTATCATAGGTAGGATATCTCAGTTCAGAGGGTTTAATTTTGCAATTAGAATAGGCTATGGGACGTGAATCTTGCATAAGGATAGCTCCTATTCATGATCCACTAGCATCAGTGACTACTAGAAAGAATGGTCTATTAAAGTCAAGTAATTGCAAAACAGGGACGTGGGTTAAAGCAAGTTTCAGTAAATCAAAATACTTTTGTTGATTATTAGACCAATGATATACAATACCTTTCTTTAATAAAATTTTCAAAGATAATGCAAGCAATGAAAAATTTCTTACAAATTTTCTATAAAAGCTAGCAAAACCTAAGAAAGAAAGCAACTCTTTGGGTTTGGGTTTGGAAAATTTCAATTTGGGTTTGGGAAATTTTCTATATTCAATTTGGGTTTGGAAAATTTCACTCTTTTCAAGGTTAGGATATAAGTGATTCTCTTTCAATAATTTGAAAACCAAAGATAAATGTTCATAATGCTCATTCTCATTCTTACTAAAAAATAATATGTCATTAAAGAAAACAATTACACAATGTTGATGCTTCAAAAATATGCGATTTATCATACGACTGAATGTATCTGGTGCATTAGTCAAACCAAAAGGCATAACAAGGAATTCATAATGACCAAATTGAGTTCTAAATGCAGTTTTGAAGATGTTAGGTGTATCCAATCGTACTTGATGATATCTAGATTTGAGATCTATCTTGCCAAATATTGTGGCCCCTTGTAGTTTATCCATGAGGTTGTCTACCCTAGGGATTGGATATCTATTCTTGATAGTGATTTTGTTTAGGGTACGATAGTCAATGTACATCCTATATGTATTATTTTTCTTCTTGACTAATAGGAAAGGTGTACCAAAAGGAGAACTACTGGGCCTAAGAGTCCTCGAGTTAACAATTCTTTAACTTGGGCTTAGATTTCTTTCTATTCAATTTGATTGTGTCTATAAGGTGCTTTACATGGTGGTTGAGAACCAGGGATTAAATCTATTTTATGATCTTCAGGACGTGTAGGTGGTAAACTAGGTGGTAAATCATCAACAAAATAATATTTAAATTGTGAAAGAAATTGTGTGTGCCTAGGATGCATATGATTTTCCTTAGCTTCAATTTCATTCACCCATACTACGTATGATTTGCTACATTTTCTCAATGCACGTTTAGCTTGTGTGTGACTAAGCAATGTAAAATTATCTAAGGTGTGCGTACCATGTAATGCGATTTGTTTTTCGTTAGAATAAATTTTCATTGAATGTGTGGAATAATCTATATCGGGATTATATTTGTGATGCCAAGGCATTCCTAAGATAATGTCATTAGCTTGTAAAGGCACAACCAAGAAATTTCTATGCTCAACATAATCACCAATTTTAATTTCTAAATCATGAACTTCTTGTGTACCATTGTATCTAGTGCGTAAGAATGTAGCTTTTATGCAATAATGAGTTGGAACAGTATGTAAATTCAATTCTTTTACCAATTTGCAGATATAAAATCATGTGTGCTCCCATCATCATGCAAAAAATCCTTTTCTTTACCATGCACAAGACATTTCATTGTTAATAATGAATGAGGATTTGGCATATCTGGTAAAATATCTGAAGTAGTACCGATATCATCATCATCTTCTGTGAAATCTAGCATTTTTTCATGGTCTTCATCTTCAGTCGCTCCCAAGTAATGGACGTAAACAGTTGACTTTTTGGATTGATAACTCACCGCTGGTGTCCAAGTTGATGGCACTTGTAGCAAACTATAGGATTGGCTTTGGAAATATTATTGGTAATAGCTGGGCGTTTAAGTATGTTAGGATTTGGTTGGAAAGATGGCTTAGGATTTGAATTTGTGTTTGATGGTAAAGAAAGGGGTCATGTCCAGGATTTACGAAAAGAAGAAGGAATAAAGCGATTTTGATTGAATCTTTGAAAGTTAGAATTAAATTGTTTTGTACCAAAGTTACCGTTAGTTGGAAATTATTGTGGTCGTTTCTCTCGTCCACGAATTTTGTCTTCAGCATCATGGGCTAAAGAAATCGCATCCTCCAGAGTCGTTGGCTTGAACATGTTTATGTCCGCATAGAAGTGACCAAGCAAACCAGACATATACTTGTGCTTGTGGATCGCCTCAGTTATATCTTCAAGCATTCGAAGTTGCAATAAGGCGTTCCCAGAAATGCTCAGTGTATTGTGGAATAGGCTCACGATCTCTTTGTTACAGAAGATCCCACACTTTAATTGCTTTTTCATCGAATTAAGGTGGAAGAAAATTCTGTAAAATTTTCTTTTGAAAAGCCTCCCAAGTAGTAGGACAATCAATACTCTTGCGGACAACAATCCACCATAACGATGCTTTGTCCACTAAATGGTTAGTGATACATTTGAGTTTGTCTTTTTCGGTATACTATTCTTCGTGGAAATAATCATCAAACTGACTGATAAAAGCGAGAATAAATTTTCTATCATGTAGCCCATTAATAGTACGAAATTTGAAATTTCTTTTACTTATCTTAGCTTCTTTCATGATAGATTGTGCTTCGAGTGTTCCATCGATCGTACGTCATATAACATCTTCAGGTTGCACTCCATCTTGATCCACAGTGGATCATTGAAGAGTAGCCAGTTGCGCTTGCAAAGTTTGACGTGCTCTTCATTCCTCTTGAAGTTGTCCAATTTTTGCTCCATCGTTGGTTCCGATAAATCACCTTTGGCCATAAACTCTTCCATGGTTTGATTGGACATCCTGCAAAATTTCAAATAACCTCACATACTCGAAATCTTGTTAGAGGGATGATCGTAGCTAAAGGTTGGGTTTACAAGGCTTGCTTCTGTTTTTTTTTTTAAATGGCTTTTTGTGATCTTTCTTCTTTGCAGTTACGGTAATTGATGAAGGTGTTTTTCCAATGAATACTTCGTCCGTGTAAACTGCATATAATGATCTGCTTACTGGAAATTGGCTCCGTCAAAGTGCAAGTACGAACATGGGCTTACTAGAGTTGCAAAACCGGTTCGAGATTGATTTGGAGAAAGAGCTCTATGTGAATGCGTGCTAAGGAGAAATTTAAAGATTGAATTTTGAAGCTTTAGAAAGCTTAGTTATCTTAAGCTTTAAAGAAAAAGCTTGACTTTTTTGAGGATTAACGTGACAGGACGACGACATGTTGACACCGGATTTTACGGCAGTAAGTACGTCTTGCCGCCGCAGATGTTTGAATTGGAGAAGTTAACCTTTTCATAAAGCTTATTAAGCTTTTAAACTCCAATTGACTAATCTTTCTCACTCTCAAGAGTTGACTCATCGTCATTATGTGTTAAAAATGAGAAAAGGGGCCTGCTTTTAAATAGTTTTAGGGGAGGGGGAGTTTTGTCTTTTAGTGAGGTTTTGGCAAAGGAAAACTATTTTCATTTTATTTCCTAAGGGGTTTCTTTTTAAAAAAATATATAAAATGGGATTTAAAAATTAATCTATATAAAAAATTTACTTATCTTTTTCTTTTGTATAGAAAAAAGGAGGGAGGGTTTTATTTTATCTCAATTTAAAAGGGGAGAGGGGGATGGATGTTGATTGCACTAAAGGTGGTAGTCGCAAGGCGTCTCACTTTTACTCCTTAGCCTCTTCTTTCTAAGGTTTTAAGCCTTACTTAATTTTTTTTGTTTTTTAATTTAGTCTAATTTATTTTCTTTTCTATTTTCTTCGTATATGTACACATAAAATTATAGGATTATTTCATGATATAAAAACTTGAAAATAATATAACAAATTATTAAAATGTTAGGATAATGTTTATATTATTTTAAAAAAATATATTTAAAAGAATTAAAAAGTATCAAGAAATTGATTTATTTTTTAATATTTTCAAAAATTATTAAAATATAAATATTTTAAAAAAAGTAATAATATTTTAAAAAGCTTTTAAGCTTATAAAATAATTTAAAAATTAGTTTTATATTTGTAAATATTTAAAAATAAATCTTAAAAGTTAAAATAATGTATTTTAATTCCAAAAACATTAATTTATTTGTAAAAATATATTTTTGTTTGAAAAAGAATTAATTACTTTAGTTTAAACCACTTTGAGTAGAAACAACTAACAAATCAAGTTGAATTAAATATATTTGACTATGAAATATTGGGTATGTTAGGTTCTCTTTCCTTTTGAGAAATCAAGATATGCTCATCTCAAAAGAAACTCAAGGTCTTCTTTTTAGAGGATGGATTTCTCAATCTAGGTTACGTCTTCCTTTGGGAAGTCTTTCCATTGAATTAGATATCCTTATAATGTACGATTTCACAAGGGTTTTTTCCTAAAATTTCAGAATTCTATCAGGTTGGACTTCAAGGACTCCTTGGGTTAGTATTACAATTTGTTCATCATCAAGGATGTGTTTTGGATTGGGAACATAAGATTTTAGTAAGCTTATATGAAATACATTGTGAATCTTTAAATGAGGTGGTAAGGCGAGCTTGTATGCATGTGTTCCAAGGCATTTTATGATTTTGTAAGGTCCACAACACCTAGGACTAAAGTTTTTGAATTCCCCAAGAGATTGAGAGCTTTTCTTGGGTCAAGAATATTTAGGAAAACCATACCTCAAGAACTAGGAAAAAAGTGGTGCCCTTATCAACAACTGAAATTCTAGAAAGAGAAATCACTCCAATTGAAATTCAAACACTATCGAATCTCTGGCGGCAGATGGGAAGAGTCTAGGTCTAGATAGTCTCCCCAATGAATTCTTCAAGGGATTCAAGGAGACCCTTATTTCACCTCCACTCTCCATCTAGAAGGAAGCAATGAGGTTCGAAACCCTACCCTTCACCATTAATGAATAAGTCATTAAGCTAATCCACAAGAGAGAGGATAGAGATTGTCTCAATAATTGGAGACCTATAACCTACTTGACCTTAGCTTATCACATATTTGCTAAAACACTAGCAAGACAGCTCTCGAATTATCTACAAGATTGAGTATATAAGGAACAGAAGGGGTTCATTAAGGGTCGATGCATTCTTAACTCCATCATCAACTTATGGGAAGGCGTTGAACATGCTCAAAAAGCTAAGCAAGACTTCATTTTCTTTAAGCTTGACTTTGACAAAGCTTATGATAAGTTAGAATGGGCATTCATATTGCAATCCTTGGGTGACAATGCAATTGCAAGGATAGCAATCATTGGGGAATTCTCATATGCTTTCCCACTGAGAAGATCAATCAGGCAAGGTTTCCCCATCTCTTCTCTACTCTTTACCATAGTAGTGGATGTTTCCGATTGGCTATTGGAAGAGGTAGTTAGTAAAGATAACATCAAGGGTATCCAAATTATAGGTAATAAACAAATGGTTATTAACCAATTTGCAGATGATACCAATGGTACCATTAAGAATGGCCATGTGTCAATAAGAACCTTATGGAATTGTCTAAAACCTTTTTGTCTAGCTTTTGGGTCTGTAATAAACCACCCCACTAAAACAGGTATAAAAAGTCATATTAATAGCCCTCTTGAGTAGCTACTAAGAGAAGGCTGCAAAGTGCTAGAAGAAGTGAAAGTCTTTAGGTTGCTAGGGATACCAATGGAGTTTGGAGCATCTCTATAACAAAGATGAGATGGGGTCATGGAGAAATTGAAGAAAAAATTGGAAAGATGGGAATGCATCTAGTTTAACTTCGTAGAGGGAGAGTAATAGTTCTAAAACATATAGTGAGACTGAAGTCATGCCACTCTCTACTTTCTGTCATGCTAGAAACCTTCTATAGTAGGGCTCAAGCAGGTGGATAGCCTCTCTGGAACTTCCTTTGGTCTGGGGACAATGACATATTCAAACTTCCTAAAGTCTCATGGAGAATATGCACATTGCCAAAAAAGAGGGGAGGTCTAGGGCTTCCTAAACTTGAGTAGATAGCCACCAGAATGGCTAGCAAATGGGTAGTAAGAAGCTTTCTCTTCCTTGAAGAATGATGGGCTGTACGGATTCACTATAGCGCAAGTCAATTCAAAGTGCAAGGATCTTCAATATGGAAAAAAGGACTTAGTCCAATCACTATGGCTTTTAGCAAAGTCAAAGTACAAATAAAGGATTGTTCTTAATTGCTTAAAAATCTCTGGTAAGCATGGTTTAAGTACTCCCATCATGTGCTTACTTCATCATCTCAATAAAACTTCACCCTCCCATGGTGTTGGCTAGACTCTTTGTGGTTTAGCTACTTTCTCCCACATGTAGAATCAGAACAGATAAAGATAGCCTTCAAGATGTTTAAAGAGGACATAGAAAGATGAGAAGATGTATGGAACAAGGAAACAAGGGATTGGTTGCACAATACACTGCTCAAGAATAACCTTAGAGGCTTTTGATAAGCCCCTCCTGCCTATTCCTATCTTGGAGAAAACCAATTTTCTCCAACTATTTCAAAAGTTGAACAAAAGATGGCAATTAGATTGGACAAACAAGCAATGGGATTATAGATTTCAAAGTATATGGAACAAATCCAGTCAAGAGTAGATCTCCTGTCTACAACGATTAATAATCCACAAAGCCCTCTCTACCATTGAAAGGGCTTTAAAAATGGGGATCATAGGGAATGGGCTATGTGTTAGGTGTGGAAAAGAAACCGAAAGAATAGCTCGTCTTAGCATTAATTGTAAATCTAACCAATATATTTTGGTGTACTTGCAGGTAATCTTTCATAAAGTCCACACAACATGCTTCAAATGGAAAGAACTCCTATTCGATAGGGGAAATCTATGGAATTCCTCCTTCAATCTGGAATTGGATTCGTGGATTGTACCTATGGAACATTTGGAATGTATATGGAAAACCCTGAGCATATGATCCATAGTTAGGGGGCTTTGTGACCGTACTATGTACTCCATACAAATTTTCTCTATTTTCTATCATCAATATATTTTAACGTTTCCTCTAAAAGGGAAAAAAAAAGAATCCAGATACAGATGGATAGCCCCTAGGCTCTATGCATTAAGAAAGAAAAGAAGACTGAAGGCCATTGACAACTTGCAAATTTCAGCATTGTTGACACTATTAAATTAAATTAAATTAAATACTAATGAGGCTCGCTGCAGGGAACTGAAGGAGGTCCAAATTCTAATATAATTGTGCCAATGGAAAAGGAGACCGTGATGGCCCCGCACTACCTTCCCATCTGGGCAGTGATGAGATTTCAGCAGTTGACTTCTCCATATGAAATTTTGTTAACAGTCAGGCAATTACCTCAGAAGACGCCTCAGACACAGACTCATCCGGCAATTTCCTCAGAGAGGCCTCAGCACACTTACCAGCAGGCGCAGTCCCGTCAGAAAGAGGGCTCAACACAGCCATCCTCTCCCCCTCTCCTCTCAATCACAGCTCAAGCAGCTGGAAACACCAACTGACAGCTGCTGCTAGCAAGGTTGGTTTGAACTTTGAGGGAGTAGCAACTCCTACATTGCCAGAGGTATGGTGGGTCATGTTTGCCAGAGGTATGGCTGGTGGAACCATAGTCATGGTTGCAGCTGCCACCAGCTCTTGTTGCAGGCAGCTCATGCTGTGGTCTGTGCAGCCTCATGCATTGTGGTCCTTGCAGCAGGGACATGCCTGGCCCAGGCCAGTGTAGAGGAGCTCAGGAACAGCTACAGCTTCCTGCAGGTTGGCCTCAGCACCCTCGCCGCTGGCGCCAGCGTGGCTCTCTGCCTTGCCAGGGGGAGGCTGGACTCAGAGATGAGCTTGGGGGACTTACTTACCATGACCAGGTTCAGAGTCCAGAACGACTACGGCAGCAAGATCTCTCACGGCGCTAACAACGGGTGTGTCATGGGAGTCTTCCTGTCTGATTGGAGCCCCAATGTGGTGAAATGGATTGCCCACAACACTTGGGCTCAAGGGAACATAACCACTCTTGTAAGCTTCTGTATTGGGCATCCCTCATCAGTACCACCATCTGCAAACAGTACCCCCTCAGGCACACAGACACCCCCTCCTTGCACCTGCTGGCACATCCCCAGCATCCAACCCTCCGGTCGAGGCGGCCTTGCCTCGCTTCATCACAACGTCCGCATCGATCCTCAATGCTACCGCGTGCCTTCCTACCAGTGCCAGCTCCATGGCCAAGCTCACATGCCCTCCCTGCATCAGCAAGTGCTTACCTCAAAGTTCACTACTGCCATGGCATTAGAAGGGCCCAGCCAGCTTGTTCAGTGGATGCTGGAGGAGAAGCAGAGGGGAGAGGCCTTTGCATACTTCTTTGGTATCGACAACCTCGGGGCTCAGACGCTAAAAAGGATGGTGTCTGAGAGCATGGCCACACAAGATGCGAGCGAGAAAGGCAGGACCTCGGATCTGGTGGACTGGTGCTTGGGGAAACTGGACATTTCAGAGAAGCCAGATGTGACATGGAAGGGGCAGGCCTCCACGGTTGTGCTAGTGAGCCTGCTTGAAGTGGTGCTGATGTTGGTGCTGTGCTGTGTGTTTGGGTTAGATCCTTTCGTGTCTTCCCTGGGTGCAAGGAGGGGGGTGAGGTCCTTGAGGCTTGGAGCAGGTGGAGTGACTGTGTTTGCAGACCTGTGGTTGCTAGAAGTGAAAGGGTGCAAGATACAGGGATGGGAGAACACCCCGGTACTTCGTGTGACGCCGCGAAAAGGCCTGTGGCTATGGTATTTTGATGTGGCAGCAAAAGTGGCAGGCCTCATTGTGATTTTTGCATCCTGGATAGCCTTTGTGCTGGGATATGCGCATCCACTAGGCTTGAAAAGAAGCGGGGCATGGCGGAATTCTGAGAGCTGGGCTATATACGTCGGCTCGCTTGCAATAGCCATTGGGTTCTTCACGACTGCCCCATCAACAGGGCTGTTGGACAGGTTTGCCCCCACTATGAGAAGAGGAAAGGGGTTCCACATGCTGCGGTTCTGCTGGGCATGGTGCATGCTGGAGCTCGCGCTAAGCGTCTTGAGACTCCTCCATGGTTATGGCAGGATGGGGCATTCGCGATCGAATTGGTTGCTACTTCCTTCTTGGTATGTGGCATTTGAGCTGGGTGTGTGGCTGCAATGGCTCACAGCCAAAAGGTCCATCGATTCAGGCCCTCATTCTGAATCCAGAGGCCTCGCCTGGGCACTTACTCTCCTTCAAGCAGGTGCTTATGCTCGAGCTACAATTCTATCTGCAGTGAGTGGAAGTTGGTCTTCCAACTAATCGAATGCATCAGAGGCCATCTGGGTTGCCCAACTTGTCATTTGGAAGGCCTTACAACAACAAATTCTAAGGGCATATGACTCTGTCTTTCTAGATTTATCGCTAGCCATGAGAAGGCTAATGTTTTTGCAAGGCTTACTCTGGAAGGGTAAGACCGCCAGAGAAGGGTAAGACTCTCTTGGTGTGATTATTGTGATATCTTTATGTGATAGGGTGCATAAATAGTTTTGTGGGGCCTTCCTTGACAATAGCATCACGTAATGGAATCCTCATGTACCTAGAACCTCTCTCTCTCTAATCTCTCTCATAGGGTAGAGTCTACATGATCTTTTTGCAAATGCGCGCATGTATGTGTGTGTGTGTGAGGAGGGAGAGAGATACTCGGAGATGCCCCTATAAAATACTTTCTAGGTAAGTCATAGAGCTTATAGAGAATAGTTGATTCAAGTTCTCTCTCCCTAATCTCTCTAATAGGGTAGACGATCTTTTTCCTTTGCCCAAATGTGTGTATGTATGTGTGTGTGAGTGTGTGTGACACCCGGAGATGGTCCTATAAAATACTTTTGGGGATAGACCATTAAGTCATAGAGCTTACATAAAATAGTTTATGGGAGCCTCCAAGTGAGTGTTATAGCCCATCTATACCAAGGAAGGATGCTAGAAAAGAGCTTTTAGTGGTATGTGTTGTAGTCCACCATGTGCTGATCTCATCTACTAACGTGATCTATGAAAACATATGCGGCCTTGAATATCTTCTTATTTTCAATGTTGTTTCTCTATTTGTGACCCATTCTCTTAATCCCCAAAGTGCTATTCAGAAGGCTTTAAAAGTTTATGGGCCACCATAGATGCCTCTCAGAATGCATTTCTTGAACACTCACTACGAAGAAAAGTTACAATCGTATCTAATATTGTGCATATACTCAGTTAATATATTATGTGTAGTCTTTGATAATATATAAATTCAATTCATAAAAGTAATACCCAATGAATGTGCAATAAGGAACCCAAAAAATAAAAACAAGGAGCCATTGGTTGCAAAACTGTAGCTCCATAATAATTTTCTAGTCAATGGCTTGTTTCTTTTACTACACAAAGTGTATTTGTAGTTGCACGAAAGCACACATGAAAATTACAAATTGAGCACATGTATATTAATATTTAACGTATTGTGAAATTTGTAGATGTCCACCCTTTGAAAGTGTGTTTAAGTTGCATGTATTCAATGAAGGAGAAGCGCAACTTAAGCACACGTTGAGATCATTGTCATACACTTTCTAAATTTGAGTCTCCATTGAGAACTGGCCAATCATCAACATGCTCTTGTACCTTGATATCCAAGGAAGGAGGTAAGGACTTAATAATATAGTTTTTATTGAAGGTGAGATCTGCCACTAGCATAAAACCACACTATGGTAGGTTTCGATGAAATAAAGCATGCTTGATTTCCCATCACTATTTACAAGGATTGAAAGATGGGGTAGATTCTCTTCCCACCTTGTTTACATAGCCAAATTGTAGGAGTCTATGTACACTATCTGTGAATGAAGATCATGATTTCAAGTATACCCCAAGTGATGAAATATAATGAGATGGAGATCGTATGGAAAAGAGTCCAAAAAATATTTGAATGTTATATGATCCACAATGCAATCTTTGAAAAAAGATTAAAAGTTAACTCATGAAATGTAAAGACTTAATATAAAGTTACCTCATGCAATGAATAGACAAGTGGAAAATGAACATACAAGGACCCTATACAACAACAAATTGGAATAGAAATCCTAAGTCTAAAAATTGCATATAAACAAAGAATATCAACTTTCTATGAGCATAAAATTTTGAATCAATTAGTTATTCATCAAATTATTAACAATGATTTTTGAAGCAGTTAGCTGCTTATCAAGTCCTACTACACATATACATTTTCAAATACATTTCTCTCATTGCTCACTTTTGAGCCACCTAGTTCATAGTGCTTTGAAAAGAAATTGTAAGGAATAGATGTAAGGAGTAATACATCCTAGCCTAGCCTATTATAGCTAACCTAGCCACTTAATGTTTAGGCTTAGGCTAGGTTAGAGAGACTATATTCTAGGATTAGGCTTAGTGCATATCTAGGGCTAGGTTAGACTAGCTTTATACATAGACTAGGCTGGGCTAGGTTAGACTAGCTCTATACATAAACTAGGCTTAGTGCATATCTAGAGCTAGATTAGAATAGCTTTATACATAGACTAGATTGGGCTAGGCTAGACTTAGGTGAGGAATAAGCTAAAGCATAAGCTTGGACTAGAGCTAAGGTTATCATAGATTAGGGTAGGTTAGTTTAAAATAAGTTATGAGTCACAACTAGACTATGCTTAGGCTAGGCTAGAGCTTTGGCTTAGGCTATAAGCCAAGGTTAGACTAAATGTAGACTATACTTATACTAGGTATAGGCAGAAGCTAAGGATATGCATAACATAGGTATAGGTTACACATATGCATAGGCTAGTCTAAGCTACATGTTGGATTGACCTT
Organism: Lygodium microphyllum; assembly: GCF_053477565.2. NCBI lineage: Eukaryota > Viridiplantae > Streptophyta > Polypodiopsida > Schizaeales > Lygodiaceae > Lygodium > Lygodium microphyllum. The sequence continues at coordinate 39,517,132 of NC_141157.1, read as the reverse complement.
GGTAGGGTAGAGGTATAAAAGTAATATAGGTTAGGAATTGGATAGTCTAAGCTACATGTTGGATTGACCTTGGTAGGCTAGGTGTAAGGTAATAAAGGTTAGGAATTGGATAGTGTTAGCCATGTTTTGATACATCATATCATATTTACTTTGTCTATGCTTTATACCTTAGTCCATGTTATGTCTTGATGGGAATAGGCTTAAGGAATCACATGATATGTAGTTATTATGGCTGTTATAGCTGTGGCCTGAAAAGAGGCACTTTCTTTATCTCATTTGTCAATCATACCTTGTTGTAGTACGGGATTTTGCCAATATAGATTTGCTCTAACAATTTGAGACATATTTTTGCTTCATTTCTATGTTTACTACAATAGTATTCTCTATCTTTTGTCTTCATAATGCTGTCGTAAATGCTCTGTGGTAGTTTCTCAAGGTTCTCTAGTATTATCTCTAAGTTTTTTGCTTGTTTCTTGAAGCAGTAATGTCATATTTCCCAATACTTGCAGTAGTATGTTGTATTTTCTCATACAACAATGCAGCCCCATTATGCACTCCGCATAGGCCAAGGGATGTAACACTTTGGTGATCTTGCCATTTTCGTCTTGGACATGTGATATGAAACTAAGTCAAGAACAACTTTGTTTGATGGAAGAAATCCGAATTTCTTGTGAATTTCTCGTGAATTTCTAAAGCAAGATGATGTAATTATCATTTCCTGTATCTCATGTTTTAGAGCTCCATAAAAAATGGCCTTATTCCAGACCAGAAATTTGAATTTTCTACAAAGCATAAAGCAATGAAACCCTTTCTATAGTTCAAAGGCTTAATTCTGCATTTCTGTTTATAGAATAGTATAGTTATATTTCTCTATATTTCTGATTTAACATTCCATAAAAAATGACATTGTTTCATGGTAGATATTTGAATTTTCTAAAATCTTGAAGCAATGGATTTCATTATACCTAGGAAAGAGGCCTACCAAGTTTGGTTGTCATCCGAGTCAGTATGTGGGAGTTACATACTCGAGAAGGTTGATTTTTGACCAAGGCTGTGTGCAGGAAAAGAGAGTTGTAGGCTGTGTAGAATTTTTTTGGGACTGAAGATTTTAGAATTTGATCCTGGTATCTTCACAAAAGTTATAAATTGGAAGTGGCTACAATTTTACTTTAGAAAGCTTGGCAATTCGAGTTATGGATCAATAGTTATGAGCAATTTTCAACATTGAGAGAATTGTGAACAAGGCAACAACAACATCAATTATTGTAGAATGAACAAGAAGAAGTAGGAGAATCTTCATTCATGGATGAGCACAAATTACTAACATAGAGTTTTCAGAATGCAAATATCCTTGTAGAAATAGCATAGAAGAGGAAGTAGTACCTTTTGCCTATTCTATAGAGAGCCTAGATTGGTGCAATGGAAGGAATGCAATGCTAGACTGGTTTGATGAATAGCATAAAGAATGATGCTTGCTTTGAGAATTATGGTTTTCTTGTTCAAGAATTTTGAATGCTAAAGGTTCTTGTTTGTCTAGCCCCATTAGAGCAGTGTTTTCTATAGTAGCAGTTCTTTGCTTTCCAAAACCCAAGCAATGGTAGATCAAAAGAATATGTTTGACAACTTGCAATATGTTTTCTTTTGAAGCCTTTAGACTTCTAGCAGCAACAAATTTGAAGTACGCCCTCTTGTAGTAAGAAGAAAAAGGAGTGGTGGCTCATGCCTGATACTGCGATTGCCTCTCCATGCACCATGTAATCTCTGCTTAAGTTGTATCTTACGAGCCTCTGTACATGTTCCATACATTTTTTCTATGATTTCCCATGCCTCCTTACAAGTACTTGCCTTTTTTATATGAGGAATCAATGTTTCTGAAATACATATGGAGATCCAATGCAAAACCTTCCTGTTCTTCCCAGTCCAATCCTTGTACGCTTTCTTTTGCTCTTCAGTTGGATGTTCGAAAACTTCTGGACATTCATCATCACCTGTTATGAGGTCCCATAAACCTCTACCCATCAAAAAATTCTCCATCCTGTAAGACCAAACACTATAGTTGTCTTTGTTCAATTTGTCTCCCACGATCTGAGTGATCTGTGTCGTGTCAGACATTATGATTGCTGCAAATTCAGAAGAAAACAACAATACAACCTATCCAGAAATGGTATTCGGCAATATGATTGTCATAGATGTGTCCAAAAACTATCATATACGTCCATCCATGATGCCAACAAGTCATACATTCAGTTCCCAACAAGAAACATCCAAATCGGATCCCACAGGATGTCTGTATGACCCAAAAATGCATCAAAACATGGGTCTAAAGTTGACCACTTTTCCTGCAATTTTTATGCAATTTTTTGTGCCAAGCTGAAAGTACTTGTCAAATTGAAGTTGCAGAAGATTTCCCAGAATTTTTTGAGCAAAAAACCAACTTCCAAATAGTCTTCCGTAAGTTGCACAGGACCTGACACCATAGCTTAATCATATCTGTAAATCATAACACACATGTTCCCACAGTCTCTAAAACTAAGACTGTGTTCCTTACCCAGTTCAGCAAACCAATTCCTAGCATCTATAATAATGTCATTCAAGAACTGATTGTCCAATAGCACTTGTTGCGATATAACCAGATGTACGAATATGACATTGTCCTTGCCTTCGTGTCATCTGTCCGTCCTCAGACATCTCCTCCTTACCAGGCAGCTCCTTACCAAGCTTGAATGTTATTACTGAATACATTATGGGCTACATTTTACCTGGAAGGCCACTTGCAAATGCTTGCTTTAAGGTGTATGGTTACATGAGTATGAGCCAAGCAATTGCTTTTCTGTCGGACTTCAAACTTGGGCACTACATGAAAATTCCTCCACGATCGATGTTCATGGTGCAGGTTTTATTCTAACCAGCATATCTCCCTGCACGGCTGTTTGGCTGGGCTCCTTGTCTGCTTCCCTGATAGCCACAATACATGGTTTGGTTTCGCTGATATCATTGACCAGCTTTGAAGCATCAGGATGCTGTTTGCAGACAGAGAATGACTAGTGTTATTGCAAAGATCAATCTCAGGAAGCTGCTACCACATAATGATACAGCTGTCACTAGTTATTGCTGCACAAGATACTGCTGCTTCAAAGCTTTGCAACCAAAACAAGGGAGGAGACACACCAAAAGGAAGGGTGCTCAAGCAGAGACGACATGAAGTCCTATTAGTCGTTTCAGCCAACGACGCAGAAGCTCCCTCTTAAACGACTGTCCACAGCATCAATGTAGATGCTCCAATGATTGAGATGCCCGAATTCAATTGCAAAATTTCTCATGCTAATTATTGAAGCAACAAGCACATGTGACAGTCTAAATAATCATGGAGTTTGAGCGCCCTCCTGCCTCATACATACAATTCCATTTGGATGGATTAACCCTTGTTTCAATTATGGCAATCTATTCTGGAGACACTCCATATCTCTATTTACTAGTTCTAATAAAGGCCACCCTGCCTGCGTATTATTGCAGCATACCCCGCATTTGATTCATAGAGTTCTCCCTCAGTTATGATATTCCTCCTATGCTCTGATACCAATTGAGAAACTCCAAGTAGAGGGAGACCAGGATGGAGAAGTAGAGGTATGGAGCCACATGCTCTCCTCCCCTTCGTTATTCTTCTCTATTTCTCACAATCCACACCCACAAAAATGGTATCCTCAAAAGATAGATACCCCAAACTTAAAGACACTTTACATACGGTTGTACTTTAGATACATAAAACCATAGGATATGACATATTTATCAACAACTAGTTAATCCCAAACTAGTTTTCAACCAACCTGCAAGCCCATGTTTGTACCTGTGCTTTGATAGAGCCAAATTCCAGTAAACAAGATTGCTACACGTAGTCTACACGAACGAAGTATTCTCTTGGAAGAAGGACAACATCAATTTCCATAGCCGTGAAGAAGAAAGATCCTAAAAAGCCACTTTTTTAAAAAAAGCAAGCCTTTAATCCCGAACTTGAGCTACGCTCATCCCACTAACAGGATTTTGAGTGTGTGAGGTTGTTTGAAATTTTGCAGGATGACTGATCAAAATATTGAAGATTTTATGGCCAAAGGTGATTTATCGAAACCAACGATGGAGCCAAAACTGGACCTAGTTATGATGCAGCTTCAAGAGGAACGAAGAGCACGTCAAACTTTGCAAGCTCAATTGGCTAGTCTGCAACGATCTACTATCGATCAAGATGGACCACAATCTGAAGATATTATACGATGTATGATCGATGCAACAATTGAAGCACAATCTATTCACCGAAAGAAACCAAGATAAGTAAAAGAAATTTCAAATTTTGTACTTTCAATGGGTCACACGATGGAAAGACTATACTTTCTTTCATCAGCCAGTTTGATGATTATTTTCATGAAGAACAGTATGCCAAAAACGACAAAATTAAGTGTGTCACTAATCATTTAGTGGATAGAGCATCCTTATGGTGGACTATTGTCCGCAAAAGCATTGATTGTCCTACTACTTTTGGGAGACTTTCCAAAATAAACTTTTGCAGAATTTTCTTCCACCCCAATTCCACAAAAAAGCAATCAAACAGTGGGATCTTTTGCAACAAAGAGATCGTGAGCCTATTTTCCAATATACCAAGCGTTTTTGGAATGCTTTATTGCAACTTCGAATGCTCGAAGATGTACCTGAGGTGACTCATAAGTGCAAGTGTATGTCTGGGTTACTTGGTCACTTCTATGTGGAAATGAACATGTTCAAGCCAATGACTCTTGAAGATGCAATTTCCTTAGCCCATGATACTGAAGAAAAAATTCAAGGACGAGAGAAGCGTCCACAACAATTCTCAAACAATGGTAACTTCCGTACACAAAAATTCAATTCTAATTTTCGAAGATTCAATCAAAATCGTTTCCTTCCATCTTCATTCCGTAAATCTTGGACACGGCGCTCTGCTTTACCATCAAACACAAATCCAAATCCTAAGCCATCTCTTCAGCCAATCCCCAACATTCCTAAACTTCTCGCTATTACCAATAATGTTTCTAAAGCCAAATCCATAGTCTGTTACAAATGCCATCAACCTAGACATCTGGTGGCGAATTGTCAATCTAAAAAGCCAACAGTTCACATTAACTATTTGGGAGCGACTGAAGATGAAGACCATGAAGAAATGTTAGATTTCACGGAAGACGATGACGATAACAACACTACTTTAGATACTTTACCAGGTATACCAAATCTCCATTTTTTATTAACGATGAAATGTCTTGTGCATGGTAAAGAAAAGACTGTTTTACATGACGATGGGAGTACACATGACTTTATTTCTGCAAAATTGGTCAAAGAATTGAAATTACATACTGTTTCCATTCATTATCGCATCAAGGCTGCATTCTTAGGCACTAGATACAATGGAACACAAGAAGTGCACGACTTAGAAATTAAAATTGGTGATTATGTTGAACATAGAAATTTCTTAGTTGTGTCTCTGCAATCTAGTGACATTATTTTAGGAATGCCTTGGCGTCATTAGTATAATCCCGATATAGATTATTCCATGCATTCAATGAAGATTCATTCTCATGGGAAACAAATCACATTGCATGGTATGCACACTTTTGATAATTTTCCATTGTTTAGTCACACACAGGCTAAACGTGCAATAAGAAAAAATAGCAAATCCTATTTAATCTGGGTGAATGAAATTGAAGTTAAGACAAATAACATGTATCCTAGGCATGCACAATTTCTTTCACAATTTAAAGACTGTTTTGCTGTTGACTTACTACCTGGTTTACCACCCACACGTCCTGAAGATCATAAAATAGACTTAATTCTAGGTTCTCAACCACCATGTAAAGCACCTTATCGACATAATCAAATTGAACAGAAAGAAATTCAAACTCAAGTTGAAGAATTGTTAACCCGAGGACTCATTAGACCCAGTAGTTCTCCATTTGGTGCACCTGTCCTATTAGTTAAAAATAAAAACAATACTTATAGGATGTGCATTGATTATCGTGCCCTAAATAAAATCACTGTCAAAAATAGATATCCGATCCCTAGGGTAGACGATCTTATGGACAAACTACAAGGGCATGCAATATTTAGCAAAATAGATCTTAAATCTGGATATCATCAAGTACGACTAGACACATCTGACATTTTCAAAACTGCATTTAGAACTCAATTTGGACATGATGAATTCCTTGTTATGCCTTTTGGATTAACTAATGCACCAACTACATTCAATCGTATGATGAATCACATATTTTTGAAGCATCAGCATTGTGTCATTATTTTCTTTGATGACATATTGGTTTTCAATAAGAATGAGAATGCGCATTATGAACATTTATCTTTGGTTTTTAAATTACTAAAAGAGAATCAATTATATGCTAATCCTGAAAAGAGTGAATTTTTTCAAACACAAATTGAATACTTAGGACATATTGTTTCATCTGAAGGTATTAAAGTTGATCCTAAAAAGATAGAAGCAATTTTGAATTGGCCGATACCTAAAAATGTGCACGAATTACGTTCTTTCTTAGGTCTTGCTAGCTTTTATAGAAAATTTGTGAGAAATTTTTCATTGCTTGCATTACCTTTGACAAAATTATTAAAGAAAGGTATTGTGTATCATTGGTCTGAAAATCAGTAAAAGTCCTTTGATTTACTGAAACATGCTTTAACTCATGCTCCTATATTGCAACTCCCTGACTTTACTAGACCATTTTTCCTAGTAGTCACTGACGCTAGTGGATTTGGAATAGGAGCTTTCCTTATGCAAGATTTCCATCCCATAGCTTACTCCAGTTGCAAGCTTAAACCCTCTGAACTTAAGTATTCTACCTACGATAAAGAATTGCTAGCTATAGTACAAGCTTTACGACAATGGAAACACTATTTAATGGGATTTGAATTCATGATTAAAACTGACCAACAAAGTATTAAACATCCCCTTAGTCAGCCACAAATATCTGACAGACACATTAAATGGGCTACTTTTATTCAAAATTTTCATCCACTTATCCAATATCAACCCGGAAAAGAAAATGTTGTTGCCAATGCCTTGAGTAGAAGACCAATTATTCATAATATCTCTGTGATATCTTTTGATTCTCTTATCCCTATGAAAGATACCTATGACCAAGACCCTAGTTTTCAAGATGATTGGAATAAATTAATTAACAATAACTGAATTCCAATTGATTCATTGTCTTATGCTAATGGATTTATGTTTTATGAGAAAAGGTTATGTGTAACTGTTCCTTTTAGATCATTTGTGTTGTACGAAATTCACTATCCCCCATATCAAGGCCATAGAGGTATTATTTTCACTTTACGTATTTTGATTGAAGATTTTTATTGGCCACAGATGGAATCAATGTTTCTAACTTTGTATCTGAGTGTTTAATTTGTTAAAAAGTTAATCGACACCATGGTAAGCAGTATGGTTTGTTAATGCCTTTACCAATCCCTAAAAGACCATGGGAGCATATTTCAATGGATTTTATTACTGGTCTGCCTAACACTCAAGCTAATCACGATATGATATGGACTATTGTAGATTGATTTAGCAAACATGCATATTTCATTCCATGCAAGAAAACATTAATTGCATCTCAAGATGCTCAATTGTTTTTGAAAACTATTTTCACTACCTATGGTTTACCAAAAGTTATTATTTCTGATCGTGATTCTAGATTCTTTGGACTACTTTGTTTGCTAACTTAGGAACAAAGATTGATTTTTCATCTGCATTTCATCTTGAAACAAATGGGCAAACAGAAGCTACAAACATCACAATCTTAGATCTTTTACGTGCATACACAATTTCAAAACCGCACACCTTGTAACAACTCCAAAATGATAAATATGCAATTCGCATATGAAACCCCTCTTAGGGTAGGATAAGTCATAGGGATAATTTTTTTAATTAGATAAAGGCATTTTTTTAAATTCCCTCCTTCCCCTAGCCGACTGTCGAGCTGGGGGAGAGGGAGGGAAGGGTGGACACTAAGCTCCTTGTTGGAGCTTGAAGCAAGGGAGACTCATGCGCCTCGACGCGTGGGGGAGAGAGGATCTTATCCCCTCCCCTATTTAAATCAAGGGGGCGCAGGCTAAAGAGACTCTCCATGGATGCCATCATGATTGTGAGAAGGCCGCTGCTATAGAGCCTGAGAGGAGGGAGCATTGCCGTAGAAGCCTACAGCCAACGCCGTCAAATTGCATGAAGGGAGAGAGAGCTGTTGCCGCCACTCTGAGTTGTCAATGAGCTGGGGTTGGGAGAGAGCCGTTGAACCGCCATCCGTCACCGCTGAACCCCATCCGTCCGCCACTTCGCCACGGATTGTCGTTTCCCCTCCACGTGGAGATCTGAACCCCCACATGGAGATCTGAAACCCCCCCCCCCCCCTCCCCCCCGGTGCTTCTAGAAGCTTCCAAAGCTTTTAAGGGGGGGGCTCTATAAGCCCCCTTTCCCCCCCATAAAAGGTTTTATCCTAAAGGCCTTTTTCTAAGGGCCTCCTTAGGCCCCCTTTCTTATAGCCTTAAGATCCCCCCCCCCCCCCCCCCCCATCCCCCCCCCCGTATCTCCCTTTTTTTTTCCCCATGCAAAAATACCCTTTTTAGCCTTGTCATACCTTGTCATACCCTTTTTAGCATTGTCATACCTTGTTTTTTTCCCCCCACACGTAAAAGAGAAGAGGGTGTTAAGGGTTTTTGTGACACCTTCTTTCCCCATACAAAAGCCCTCGTAAGGGTTCTACACTTTTTATTTCCCGTTTTTGCGAGTCTTTAAAAGGCCATTAAGCCTTTCCCATGGCTTTAATGGGCCTTCTTCGCGGAAGATTTTGAACACCCCCTTCCCGGTTTTGAACCCTTTCCGTGGGTTCTCCCCTCCTCCACAAGTATCCCTTCGAAGAGCTTCTACAAAAGGAAAGAATAGAAGACTCATAAAGGACGGTGGTATTTCAAAAAGGGAATTCACAAAGCTGCATCCATGACAGAAAGGCTGCATTCACGATGCCTCCTAAGAAAGCCCAAGGCACAATTGTAGGAGAATCGTCTCCTAGCATCCACGTGGACATCTCACCACAAGTCCAGGTTTTCCTTCCTAATTTTTATTTTTTTCGTTGCTATAATTCAATCACGCATAGATGATTTTTGGAGATAGGATGCATTTCCCATCTTAAATATTTTGGTTAGTTTAAAAGAGTTAGCCTACGACGGACAAGTTCAGTCGTTAGTATTTCCAAGAAAACGAACAAAAATAAAGTGAGCAGAAAATTGATATGCATTTAGTTTTTGTGCATTCAATGAACTAAACTTAGATTATTGTCCATAGTTACAAAACGGAATTAAGATAATGCACTTCGTTTAAGCATGGAAGTATAAAATCATGTTGCATTATTAGGCCATATCTTCTTCGCAATGAGTCATCATAGGAAGTGCTAAGAATCCATAGGAAAGTGCAAGGCATGAAATGATTCCTAAGTTGCATAAATTGGTCAATTATCATTTTTCAACTGCATAGTTATTAGAAAAAGGTTGCTTGTTTAGCATGAATCTTGTTCGCAAGTTATATGATGAGTAATTGGAATTAGGCTATAACCTAACCTATGCTTGATCTTAAATCGATAAGTTAGGGTTGAAAATCAATTTACGCGTAGACAATGAGTCATGTGTTTATGGAAATGAAAGTGTAATTATCATCATGAATTAAACAAATTGGCATAAACCTAAACACCTAAACCCGCGGAGTACTCGTTTTAGAAAGAGTTAATTCAATTCCAAAGAATTCAATAGGATTTAATACGTGACCTAGTCGCACGTATTTCTAAAACTGAAACTCCTATACTCTGCATAATCGCCCACATTCACTAAATGTAGGAACAACGGAACATACTTGAGAAGTGAACTAGGGTTGTCCCTAAGAATCTTACGCTAAAAAGATGGAACTCGGAACCCTAGGACTGACAACGTCACCCTAATGTAATTGAGAACAGATTGTTTCGTGACTCCATTTGATGGGTAGAATAGTCCCATAGTTCAATGCGACACGTGCAACAAGTGCATATTCGAATGATCTTGTGATTGGATCACAAGGGGGTGGCCAATTCTCTGAATGAGGTTGGCACATGCTTACGCAAGTTATCTTGTAAGAGGATGAATAATCGTCCTAATATATCTTTCCGAGGTAAAGATAATTGCTTGGAGCAAAGGAAAAACCAATAAATTGGTATAACATATGAACTTAAGGTATTGACCAAGTCGGGTTAATAAGGTATGGCTCTAACCTAGGATATAGGGGATCTTGCCAAGTCGCAAGTCATCCCGGATCGAGTGCTGGATGCATTCGAAAAGAAGGATTCATTCCTTAGCAGTTGTCCAAAAATAAACGACCAATGGAAATGTTTGTGCTTGTTACAGATTTAAGAGCATTATTTGGCTTTGTTTGATCAATGAATTAAAAGATAAATGGATATCTAATACTTCAGGTTGAAGGCCTGAAGGGAGAGGCAGCTTCAGTTACACCCGACTGCCTGCCTGACCCTAACCAAGGGGGTTGTTAACTGCCGGGAAAGTGGACCGAACCCGCCGCGAGAGGTCTCTCCGTTGAGTACTACTTGGAGCAGGAGGACTCTTGGGTGCCAGAGGGGGCTCTGGCCGTAAATCCCTTGCCTTCTGCACCCTGCACAAGAGGCTAACATGACTCGGGATTGGATCTCGAGGCCCGCATACTAGTCTACGGGCAGAATCTTGGATTAGTGATCCTGGTGGATGTTGAGATATCGAGCTCCACTCGTGATATGCCAAGGTGACCGTTGTGCATTTATGTCACCGACTTGTCAGTGTGCAGATGCGATTGGTACACCGCCCATGAATAATAGCTAGATGACAACTATCCTTGTCTACTCTAGTTCGTGGCTCAGTTAGTATGCCACCTTAGTTAGTTGAGTTTGGTTTGAGACCCATATATAGGGTTCTTCTATTTCTATGTACTAGAGTTCTTTTTGGCTTACACAACTAAGAAGAGGAAAACTGTTTTTCAGCCTCCACCCTTGTGTGTATTCCCCCATTTGTGCAAGCAAGAAAGCTACAAGTGAGACTCCTTCCTTCTCTCCCACAATCTTGACATGGTATCAGAGCCTTGTTCGTGGTAAGGAGCTCAAGAAAGCAAGCCAAGTTCGCGGTGTTCTGGTAAGAGAACTAGTGCTGCTTTCATTTTTATGTTTTGCGAGCAAGTCTCTGCAGGTAGCACAACCGGAAAGTGCAAGAGTGCATTGTCTCAGATTGAGACGCCCTTCGCGGTATAGCAAGATGACAGTATATGCTGCGGGTAAGGGCTTTAGCCCTTGATTTCTCTGTTTTTTTGATTTGAGACCATTTCGAGGCCTGTTTTGGAGGCGGACATTTTCTGCACACTTAGGAAAAGGCCCTGTTTTATGCTGTGCGACCACTGTTCTACAGGTCGGTGAAAAGTTACCACAGAAATTGCATCGTATGCTTGTGTGCAGAGACACTGGGAGTTACAAAATCATCCTTGGTTTTTGTTTATGCAAAATCGTCACTAGGAAGTGACTGTGTGGTCAAATACCACTTTCACTAGTTTTACAGATTTGCCCTTGTGAGGGTGAAGCTGTGTTTTTTACAGTGACAGAATTTTTTGCAGTGTTCTGTAATAGCATATGGTTCTCTTTCACAGATTGTAACTGAAAAGCTTGACAAGAACAACTTCCAAGCATGGAAGTTTAGAATGATGAATTTCCTTATGGGAAAAGGATATTGGGAATTTGTTGCAGGAAATGAAGAAGAACCAGTTCTTCCTGATGTTCCCAATCAACAGCAAATGCAGGCATTTAAAGTATGGCATGAGAGAGCCAGGAAAGTTATGTACTGGCTGTCTATCAGTATTTCAGACTCTATGATTGTGCATATTCAGGATGCAAGGACGCCAAAGGAGGCATGGGATACTTTGTCAAAAATGTATAGCACAAATACGCAAGCCAGGAAAATGCAGCTCAAGCAAGAGTTGCATAATGTGCAAAGAGAAAGTATGAGCATCAATGACTACCACATGAAGGTGAAGAAGATTGCAGATGCACTTGCTTCCATTGGGTCGCCAGTGGAAGATGATGATTTAGCTTCTGTGACCTTGAATGGTCTAGGAAAGGATTATGCACAGTTTCGGACATCCATTTCAGTTCGTGAAAGATTTCCTGATTTTGAGGAGTTGATTGCTCTTCTAATTTTTGAGGAGCAGAGAAATGATAGTGCATCTTCTTCAGGAGGAACTTCAAAAGAAACTGTCTACTACTCAAATGCTGGAAGAGGTAGAGGTAGAGGTAGAGGAGGACGATCTGGAGGCCGTGGTAGAAATCAGAATATGTAGCAAACTCAAGAAAACCAGTCCTATGGAGGAGGACATGGTAACTCTAGAGGCAGGGGGAGCCAAAGAGGTCGTGGTGGATGGCAAAGAGACCAAAATGCAAACAACAATGTTGAATGCTACTACTGTGGTAAAATGGGTCATATGGCTAAAGACTGCTATAAAAATCAGAATGACATCATGAATGGGAAATTGTAACAAGGAAATTATGCATCTTCTAGTAGACAGGGTGATGACAGAAATGAGCATTTGTTTATGGTGCAGCACATGAACAATTCTGTGACAAGTGCAGAAGAAAGCAACGAATTGTGGTATGTTGACTCAGGTGCATCAAACCACATGAGAGGTCATGCAGAATGGATGCAAGATGCAAGAAAAATAGAAAAACCAGGATTTGTAGAGGCTGGTGATGATACTGCACATCCTATTGTGCAGATTGGAAAAATTCCTTTGTCTATGAAGGATGGGAAAAAGAAATACCTGTCAGATGTATTTCATGTCCCGAATATCACCAAGAATCTGGTTTCTGTTGGTCAAATGGTTGAGCAGGGCTTGCAGGTCAGATTTAATCCTCATGGATGCTTTGTTGAGGATATGAAAAATAAAGGTCGCTTGATAGCAAAAGCAAAGAAGAAGGGCAGAATGTTTACATTGGATGCAGACATGCCTGAATTGAGTGCAGCAATGTTTGCACATGGGACCGGTGTAGTTGCAGATATTGATATCTGGCATAAACGCATTGGTCATGTTAATGTACAGTGACTTAAATCAATGCAGGCCCAAAATATTGTTGCAGGATTGCCTAAATTCAAGGTTGCAGAAATGCATAAGATATGTGAAGCTTGTCAGTTTGGAAAACAGGCAAGGAAACCATTTCCTAGACATGTTCAAGAGAGTAAGAAGCCATTGGAATTAATCCACTCTGATGTGTGGACTACTAAAGCTGCATCTCTTGGAGGCTGTCATTATTTTGTCACTTTTATTAATGACTATAGCAGAAAAGTTTGGGTGTATTTTATGAAAAAGAAAAGTGAAGTTTTTGGGCATTTCAAAACTCTTAAAGGTATGGTTGAAAAAGAAACAGGCCTGCAAATAAAATGCCTAAGGTCAGATGGAGGGGGAGAGTACCTCTCAAATGAGTTTGCAAGGTTCCTGCAGGAGCATGGCATAAAGCAGCAATATTCATGCAGTCATACCCCACAACAAAATGGAATTGCAGAAAGGAAAAACAGGCATATTGGAGAGGTATCTCGTGCCATGCTCAATGAAAAAGACAAGCCAGATTTTTATTGGGCTGAGGCAGTTGCTACAGCAGTCTACATAATGAATAGGACTCCCACTGCAGCAATACATGGGATGACTCCAGAGAAGAGGTATACTGATAGGAAACCAGATATTTCTCATTTGAAAATTTTTGGTTGCATTGCCTATGTTCATGTGCCAGATGAGTTGAGATCCAAGTTGGATCCAAAAGCTGAGAAGTGCATTTTTATTGGTTACTCTTTGTAGCAGAAAGGGTATAGATGCTATAACCCTTCTACTCGTAAGTTTACAGTGAGCAGAGATGTTGTTTTTTATGAGATGAGTAGCTGGTATAAACCAGTAAATGTGATTGATAATGTAGATGCACAAAATGGTAATGCTGCACAGAATTCACAGCAGCAGTCACAAGATATTAGTGGACCTGGAGCATCCTCTAGCAGTGGTTCACATTCTTCGCCATGGACAGGCGGATTGAGATCAGGAGAATCTTCTCAAAGCAATGCAGATAGTGGTATGCAGGTATCACGAAAAGGAAAAGAGAAGGTAGATCAGCCCATGTTTGATGTGAATGCAGGTCACTCTTATGTGGATGGTGAATCCAGTGGCTTAGAACAGAGCATTGATGATGAGTTGGGTATTCCTTCTATTGTTACACCTGGAGTAAGGAAGACCAGGGATGTTTTGGGAGCACCTGGAAGTGAGCTTACTTTGCGTAGGTCTACCAGAGCTAGGTATCCTGTGGATAGGTTGAAATATGATGGATTTACAGCCATTCACTATGCATATATAGTCAAAGTGATACAGGAACTAGAACCCATTTCTTTTGAGCAAGCCATGGGAAAAGAAAAATGGGAGAAAGCCATGGATGAAGAAATGGATGCCTTGGAAGCAAATGCTACATGGGAGTTGGTGCCTTTGCCTAAAGATAAGAATGCAATTGGCTGTAAGTGGGTTTATAAGGTGAAGCACAACGCAGATGGTTCTGTGAAAACAGATACAAGGCAAGATTAGTAGTCAAGGGCTATGCACAAACATATGGCATTGACTATGAAGAAACATTCAGTCCGGTTGCAAGGATGGCAACCGTAAGAGCAATCATTGCTATGGCTGCATCAAAGGGATGGTCTTTACATTAGATGGATGTAAAGAATGCCTTCTTGCATGGTGATTTGCAAGAAGAGGTCTATATGGAGCAGCCACCAGGTTATGTGCATGCTGTTCATCCTGAGTTTGTTTGCAGGTTGAAGAAAGCCTTGTATGGATTGAAGCAAGCACCTAGAGCATGGTCTGACAAGATAGGATAGTATCTTGTCACTATTGGCTTTAAGATTTCCAAGGCAGATTTCTCATTTTATGTGAGAAAAACAGAGAAAGGTATTATGCTGCTTGTCATTTATGTTGATGATTTGATTATCACAGGTGATAGTGATGAAGATATACTTCATGCGAAAATGCTATTGAAGTAAAATTTTGAGATGAAGGATTTGGGAGAGCTGCGTTATTTCTTAGGCATTGAGGTGATTAGATCACCAAGTGGGATATGGCTCTTGCAGAGGCAGTATGGATTGGATATGCTATCCAAATATGGGATGATAGGCTGTAAGCCTATTTCAGTTCCTTTGGAGCAGAATGTGAAGTTGAGCGCAGATGCAGGTGAGCTTCTCAAAGACCCTACTATGTACAGACGCATAGTAGGAAGTTTGATTTATATGACTATTACCAGGCCAGATTTGAGCTATGCTGTTGGATTGGTAAGTCAGTTAATGCAGGCTCCAAGAAAACCACATTTGAATGCGGCTAGACGCATACTCAGATATGTGAAGTCCACATTGCAGTATGGACTATTTTATGAGACTGGGGTTCAGATACAGTTGCATGGATACACTGATGCTGATTGGGCTGGTAGTATTTCTGATAGACGATCTACTAGTGGATATGTGTTCTCTTTTGGGAGTGCTGCAGTCACTTGGAGCAGCAAGAAACACCCTACAGTTGCCTTGTCGAGCACAGAGGCTGAGTACAGGGGTGCAGCAATGGCTGCATGTGAGGTAGCTTGGTTGCATAAGCTACTTTATGATATGCATCAGCCTACAGATGGGCCAGTAGTCATTTATTGTGACAACATGAGTAGTATACACTTGGCAAATAACCCAGTCTATCATGCTAGAACAAAGCACATTGAGGTGCATTATCACTATGTGCGGGAGAGGGTTTTACTAGGTCTTATTGATCTAGTTTATGTCAGCACAGAGGATCAGGTAGCTGACATATTCATGAAGGCATTGGGCAAAAAGAAGCTGCGCAAGTTCAGAGACCTGCTTGGTGTGCAGGAATTGGGATTGAACTTGAGGGGGAGTGTTGAGATATCGAGCTCCACTCGTGATATGACAGGGTGACCGTTGTGCATTTATGTCACCGACTTGTCAGTTGCAGATGCGGTTGGTACACCGCCCATGAATAATAGCTAGATGACAGCTATCCTTATCTACTCTAGTTCGTGGCTCAGTTAGTATGCCACCTTAGTTAGTTGAGTTTGGTTTGAGACCCTTATATAGGGTTCTTCTATTTCTATGTACTAGAGTTCTTTTTGGCTTACACAACTGAGAAGAGGAAAACTGTTTTTCAGCCTCCACCCTTGTGTGTATTCCCCCATTTGTGCAAGCAAGAAAGCTACAAGTGAGACTCCTTCCTTCTCTCCCACAATCTTGACAGTGGATTGCTGGACAATCTTCGGGCGGATTGTGGATAAGCCTATGGGCTGGACTTTATGTATTTCAAAGATAAATATGATAACTTGTTAAAAAGGAACTTGTTTGATATTGCTTTTCTATGTCAAGTGATATGGTTATGTGAAGGAACTAGTGCCTAACGGGCTAATTAAGGAAGTTGATTGATACATGTCCAACTAAATGTGTTAGGTAATTAAATAACTAAAATAACTTGAGGAAAGTGTGGTGGATGTGGCCATAGGTCCGTCCTACGGATGGGTGGTCCCGGTTGGCCGAGAACTTTTCTCAAATCACGATGGACAGCCAGAAGATCGTCAACGAACACGAACAACAAGACCGTTGACCTAGAATTATAATTGATCTCGATTTACGCTATTTTAGGGGAACGGAATGGGACTATGACTTATGGCAGAGAGGTTGAGCTTCGCATCCCTCTCGTTTTCCATTCTCCTTGGACCAAGTGCAGCGTGAATCTGCTTCGGACCTGGCGTTTATGCGTAAAGTAGTTCGCTTGGGTTAGATGCTAGTTGTCGTTAGGAAATGACCAATAAGTAAAACCCTAATTCAGGTCGGTCCTAAGTGGGAACGGTCGGAGTACTTCCGCTACATGGCAGACGTGGAAAGCCCTAGATTGCAAACCCCATAACATTCCATGGGAGTGCCGGGTGGAGCTTCCTAGACATCCTTTCCGATGGACAGTCAAGACGTGTCTTGAAGATACGAGTGGACACGTTACAGTTGGTATCAGAGCAAACCAACGAAGGATTTGTTTTTATGAAATCGTAATAAGATAAAGTAAAGCAAATGTTGCTGTCCAAATATTTCCTTACTTCCAATCCTGTCTTGCAGAATTACGAAGTGTGGAACAAGTTCTTAGTGTTTCGAGTCATGTTTATGACTGCGATGCATTTCCCTGATTATCGACAAAGGGTTGAGATGATGAACATCCTAGAGCGAATCTATAATCCATCGCCTTTGTACATGGAACGAAGATGGATGGGTGCCTCAAGAATCTACTATATAGCTACCCACCGGTTCGTATACCTCCAGACCAACCTAAAGAGGATCAAGTGGTTGGAAGACTTAAAAGTCGTGAAGCTGTTCATTTTTATGGAAGCTCACGTAAATTCAACTTTACATATTTGAGGTCAGAGGTTTGAACTGAACTCATATGTATATGAGGAAGTAACCCGTATAATCCCCGCCGACAGGATTAAAGTGTTGGGGCGCCATGAGAAGAATGGGTTCCAAAGGAAAGGATACCCTAAACTTCCAATGACTTACCAATTCCTGAAGATCCATGACCCGAAAACATACTATTATACGGTTCCTGTAGATAAATGTAATACAACATTATTCTCCCCAAACTAGATGTAACAGTTGGCTTATCATCGCAAGAAATGTTGTATTCCGAAAGGGCTATGCCCATATAAATACAAATAAGACTTCTTTTTATCAATGTCTGATAGTGCATGAGAATTGATAAAAAGTTAAGTGGTTAGATTGCTTGGTTGATAACGGAATTGGAAATGTAATATAATCAATAACAATTATAGTGTAATAATGTTAAGAAACCTTTATCCAGGCACAACCCTAGGTACAGGTTCCTAGTTCGCCTCCTACATCAAGTACTGCTGTAATCCAGGAGAAGAAGTTTCTTCTCAAGCAGACTAAGCCGCCCGAGTTTGACGAGAGAGGTAGGTCCGTCCAAGCAGATGCTGAAATTTGGATTGAATCCATGGAGGATTACTTTGAAGCAGCCGATACTGCACGTGCCAATCAGGCTATGCTCGCCAAGCTGAAGCTCACCAGCGAAGCCAGGCTTTGGTGGAAGCAATGGTGCAGGGATCAAGGGATCGCGGAAGGATTCGTTACTTGGGAGAACCTGAAGAAAGCCGTGCATGGAAGATACTTACCACTTGCATATCGCACGCAGAAAATGAATGAGTTCTACGAGCAAAAACAGTTGGGACTCACTCTTGACGCATACTATTCCAAATTTTTCTCACTTCTTAAGTATGCGCCGCAGATGGACATGACACAGTAGGTGTCCAAATTTTGTGCTGGTTTAAATCCACTAGTAAATACCCGTCTCGAATCTATGCGTCCATCAGATCTTTAGGATGCACTTATTCGAGCTGCGCCTATAATTCAGGAGGTGCAGTCTAGACCAAGGGGTAACAAAACTTGGTCTTATAATGACCCGAATAGAGGAGCATTCAGGCCTCAGATGAAGAGAGTTCAAGGTCAGAATCAGGGACAAAGAAAGAAAGCCAGGACTAATAACGTCAACAACTTTGTCCCTACTCAAAGCAATGGCTGAAACCTCCGTTGTTTCCACTACAACGAGCCCAGTCATTTCAAGAGGCAATGTCCCAAGCTTGGAGGAGGACATCGCCAAGCACCTTTCCAAGGAACGGGCCGTGGTCAGGGAGCCGCTACTCGAGGCAGAGGAAGAACCGCTTGCGTTGCCAATAGGAAAATGTGCGAAGAAGAAGAAGATTCGACTATGGAAGCGGAGTTTGAAAGGGCGATAGTCCATGTCGCTCTTCACAAGAAAGGGCCGAATTGCTAGTTCTCGGTGATTCAGACACCGTCGGACTATCAATGTAAAAGTTTCAAGACCTTGATTGATTGTGGCAGTACACATTCCTTTATCTTACTAGCTTGTGCAAAAAGATTAGGAATAGCCACAGTAGAAGCACCTACCTTGCTTGTGGAATTGGAAAATGGTCGTGAGGTTACTTGTACCAGGAAAACTGGTAAGGTGGAATTCTTTCTGGGAGGAAAGAAGACTTCGGTCAAATTCAGAGTCATGAGCCTAGGTATCCATGAGTGTCTACTCAGAATGGATTGGCTTAAACCCAATGACGCCCACATTCATTGTGGAAAGGGCCAAGTTTCCTTTCGAAACTCTGAAAGGGAATTGGTTACAACTCAAGGTGAGGCTGGAAATCCAAAAATTCAATTGGCCAAAGCATCTTGAATCATAAAAGGACTCAGAAAAGGATTACCTGTCTACTTGATTAAGCTCAACAAGTTAGATCAAAAGCAAGAGTCTAGTGAAGGACCTTCTTGGCTAAAGGAATACGCGGATGTATTTCCTGAAGAGTTACAAAACTCCCATCTCAAAGAGAAGTGGATCTTAAGATTAAGCTAGTACCAGGAGCTGCGCCAATTGCAAAGAGACCTTATAGAATGTCCATACCAGAAGCAATTGAGCTGAAGGAGCAACTCAAGCAATTGCTAGATTAGGGCTACATCCGTCCTAGCAGTTCACCATGGGGAGCTCTAGTACTGTTCCAGAAAAAGAAAGATGGAACACTTCGACTATGTATTGATTACAAAGGATTGAATCAATCAATGGTCAAGAACAAGTACCCTATTCCTAGAATAGATGAGCTTCTTGATCGTCTTCAAGGTGCAAAGATCTTCTCCAAGATTGATCTCAAGTAAGATTACTATTAGATAAGGATCAAGGAAGAAGATATCCCAAAGACAGCCTTCAACACAAGATATGGGCACTTTGAGTTCCTAGTTATGTCATTCGGGCTTACGAATGCACCTGCCACCTTCAACAGGTTAATGCATGATATTTTTAGGCCATATCTTGATGACTTCATGCTCGTCTTCTTCGATGACACTTTAGTCTATTCCAAACAGGAGGAAGATCATGAAACCCAACTTTGGATTGTCCTTGAAACAATGAGGTCACATAAGTTGTATGCTAAGATGAAGAAGTATGCATTCTTCAAACGTCAGATTGAATATCAAGGATTCATAGTATCAGCAAAAGGAATCTCAGTGGACCCAGCTAAGGTCAGAGATGTGCTAGAATGGCCAATACCAACATCTGTCAAAGAAATACGCAGCTTTTTTGGATTGACAGGATGGTATAGGGTCTTCATAAAAAACTATACTTTGATTGCAGCACCTCTGATGGACTTACTGAAGAAGCAAACTTCCATTGCATGGTCAACTCCTGAAAAAACTAGCTTCGATAGGTTAAGCAGAGTTTGGTATTAGCACCTATCCTGAAACTTCCAGACCTCAATAAGGAGTTCGAGGTAGTAACTGATGCTAGCACACTTGCCTTAGGTTGTGTGCTCATGCAGGAAGGTCATCCTACAGCATACTCTTCAAGGAAGCTAAAGAGTCATGAGAAGAATTATGCTACACATGATCTAGAATTGCTAGCTGTCATCCATGCTCTAAAGCTTTGGAGACACTACCTGTTGGGTAACAAGTTTACCCTAGTAACTGACCATAAGAGTCTCAAGTGGATCTTTACCCAAAACGAGCTCAACATGAGGCAATGTCGGTGAATTGAAGTATTGGAAGAGTATGACTCTGAAATCAAGTACATTCTGCTTTTTATAGCAGTCTTTAGCCATCTGACCCATTTTACCACAGTAGTAGCATTCAACATTGTTGTTTGCATTTTGGCCTCTTTGCCATCCACCACGACCTCTTTGGCTCCCCCTGCCTCTAGAGTTACCACGTCCTCCTCCATAGGACTGGTTTTCTTGAGTTTGCTGCATATTCTGATTTCTACCACGGCCTCCAAATCGGCCTCCTCTACCTCTGCCTCTACCTCTTCCAGCATTTGAGTAGAAGACAGCTTCTTTTGAAGTTCCTCCTGAAGAAGATGCACCATCATTTCTCTGCTCCTCAGAAATTAGAAGAGCAATCAACTCCTCAAAATCAGGAAATCTTTCACGGACGGAAATGGATGTTCGGAACTGTGCATAATCCTTTCCTAGACCATTCAAGGTCACAGAAACTAAATCATCATCTTCCACTGGCGACCCAATGGAAGCAAGTGCATCTGCAATTTTCTTCACCTTCATGTGGTAGTCATTGATGCTCATACTCTCTTTGCACATTGTGCAACTCTTGCTTGAGCTGCATTTTTCTGGCTTGCATATTTGTGCTATACATTCTTGACAAACTATCCCATGCCTCCTTTGGCGTACTTGCATCCTGAATATGCACAATCATAGAGTTTGAAATACTGATAGACAGCCAGTACATAACTTTCCTGGTTCTCTCATGCCATGCTTTGAATGCCTGCATTTGCTGTTGATTGGAAACATCAGGAAGAACTGGTTCTTCTTCATTTCCTGCAACAAATTCCCAATATCCTTTTCCCATAAGGAAATTCGTCATTCTAAACTTCCATGCCTGGAAGTTGTTCTTGTCAAGCTTTTCAGTGACAATCTGTGAAAGAGAATCAGACGCCATTACAGAATACTGCAAAAAAAAATTCTGTCACTGCAAAAAACACAGCTTCACCCTCACAAGGGCAAATCTGCAAAACTGGCGAAAGTGGTATTTGACCACACAGTCACTTCCTAGTGACGATTTTGCATCAACAGTCCACAAGGATGATTCTATAACTCCCAATGTCTTTGCGCACAAGCATACGATGCAATTTCTACATTAACTTTTCACCGACCTGTAGAACAGTGGTCGCACAGCATAAAACAAGGCTTTTTCCTGAGTGCGTGCAGAAAACTTCCGCCTCCAAAACAGGCCCCGAAATGGCCTCAAATCAAAAAAACAAGGTCGTCGAGGGCTAAAGCCCATTCCCGCAGCATATATTGCCCTCTTGCTTCACCGCGAAGGGCGTCTCAACATGAGACAATGCACTCTTGCAATTTCCGGCTGTGCTGCCTGCAGAGATCTGCTCCCAAAACAGAAAATGAAAGCAACACTGCTCCTCTTACCAGAACACCGTGAGCTTGGCTTGCTTTCTTGAGCTCCTTACCACGAACAAGGCTCTGATACCATGTCAAGATTGTGGGAGAGAAGGAAGGAGTCTCACTTGTAGCTTTCTTGCTTGCACAATGGGGGAATACACACAGAGATGGAGGCTGAAAACAGTTTTCCTCTTCTTAGTTGTGTAAGCCAAAAAGAACTCTCGTACATAGAAATAGAAGAACCCTATATATGGGTCTCAAACCAAACTCAACTAACTAAGGTGGCATACTAACTGAGCCACGAACTAGAGTAGATAAGGATAGCTGTCATCTAGCTATTATTCATGGGCGGTGTACCAACCGCATCTGCAACTGACAAGTCGGTGACATAAATACACAACGGTCACCCTGGCGTATCACGAGTGGAGCTCGATATCTCAACAAAAATATGTCAGCCAATAGTCTCTTCCTGAAAGGGTTATTTTTACGTATGGGAGGATGCCCAATGATTTGATTCTGCTTTGGTCTGCCAATATGATAAGCCACTATGTAGGTTGCATACCTTGTAGGCCTAGATCCTTCATTGTGACATCTGTCATGATATTTACTGATGAGCCTCCATCGATCAACGCATCTGAAATAAAGCACCCTTCAATCCATATACCAATCTCTGGGGTTCTAGGATCTAGGAAGGCGTTAGCCACAACTACTTCCTTTATAGGTTTTAAGGCTCTGTTGACCTTGGTTGCCACAGAGGGAACAATTCTTAGGCCTCTTCTTCTTGTCACTATGCTTTTGAATTTCTTTCGACAGCTGGGAGACAACATCAACAATAGTCAAAAGGTTAAGTTTGGTTTAAAAGTGTCTAGGTATTTGACCAAATCATACTCTTTGACAAGATCCATAGGCTTTTCTAATTGGCAGGGATATGGGGCCACACCCACTTTTATCTTCCCTTTTTCTTCTAGGAATGGCAACATCTGCGCTTCTTCTTCATGAGGAGATACTTCTACATCCTCTATTTCTTAGACCTCTAATCCTCTCTCTGCAACTATCTCTGTAGCTCTCTATGGCTCTGTAGTGCCCTGTACAACATTGTTCTAGACTGCATTGTTTTGTTTTTGCCGAGGAAGGTTGAACTTCACAGTCTTGGTAGAAGGAACATTCTCTTTTGGAACTACAGGTCCTTCTTTCTTTGCTCGCATTATTGCGGCCACTTCCAATTCCACCAAATTGAAAGCAGGTTCTTGGGTCTTCTATTGGGTATCAGAAGTAGATTTTATAGGAGCTGGACTTGGACAATCTTTTGCAGTGTGGCCTTCTCCTTTGCATCAATTGCATAAGGGCTTGTAATCCATAGACCTTCTAGGGTTTGGACAATTTGGTGAGATATGGCCCTTTTCTCCAAATCTGTAATATTCCACCTTTGATCTCTGACCACTGCTAGACTGTCGTCCTCTATAACTTTGAGAGGGGAATCTCCTTGGACCAAAATTAGGACCAAACTCCCTAGGCTTTGGTCCAATGTCCTGCATTGTCATTTTGGATTCCAGTAAGTTGAATCTTGCGTCTTCATCTTTCTTTCTTCTTTCGTGCATCTCTTTTAGAGAGCAAATATCCTCTATATGGTTCTTCCTCAAATAGTATGAATAGAAGGCTCCAAGAATGGTTGGTTTAAGAGTACATTCAGTAGCTAAATGTCCCACTTTATGCCGCTTTTTGCACCATGTATTAGAACGCATTGCATCTCTCCCACCTCTGCAGGAGTGGATATATTGGCATTATTCACCTTCAATGTCTGTAGTATCCATATACTCTTTCTTGATACTTGCTACTGAATTGGTGTAGTCCTTCAGATTTTCACCTCCTGGAGTACTTGTAGTAGGGTTTTGGAAAACTTCTATGATTACCGCATACACTAGTTGGGCTGATCCAGAGGATCTTTTGTTTTGGTTCTGATTCAGAGCTGCTGTTGAGACTTGGGGTTTTTGATTCCAATGGGTAGGAGGAACTGTTTGAGACCACTGTTGTTGTGGTTGAACCATCATTTGAGGCATTGTCATCTACGGCCACTGTGGACTAGGTGCATTGTACTACGGCACTGTTTGCATTTTGGGGTAGGGGTAGGGAACTGTCCTTGGGACTGCATTTGGTGGGTCTACCATCCTTGGCATGGGAGGAGGTAAGACTCCTCTTCCTAAGGTCATTGACAACCTTGCTTCAACTTTGTCATACAGTCTTGCACCTTCGACTGTAGCTTGCAGATTGACTGGTCTTCTCAATTCCATGAACTTGCAAACTTTTGGTTGTAGGCCTCTGAGGAATACTCCTTTCTGGATGCCTTCATCCAAATGATGATTGGTCCATCTCTTTAGGATGGATTCCATTTGCGAGACATACGCCTCTACTCTTTTTCAAGAGGACTGAATTAGGTTCATGAACTCCTCTCACATCTGCTCTTCAAAACCTTCATGCCTCAATTTAGTGAGGAAGGCCAACTTTAGGTCATCCCATGTGCCAGTTCTGGCAGCATTGTTAGCTAGACATGCTACTATAAATTCTATTACATGAAGATTGGGGTCTTCATTGTACTCTCCCTTAAAAATTGGCAATGGGACTACATTTGTTGGCCTGTCACCAATATTTTCAGGATGAATCTGACTAGGAAGGGAGCCTTGAGTTGCCATGGGGACTTTTGTAAAGAGTGCTTTTAAGGTGTGTCAAAGGATGCTTCTGCTACAAGCTCATTCTCGGCCTTGATTTTTGCCTTCTCTCTTCTCACATACCTCTAGACTCATTCTAGTGCTTGCCTCTTGATTATGTCATTCATTAGGGGGTTGGCTCCACAACTAGTTAGCCTGTACTCAACGGAGTAGAATCAGAGGGGGACTTCAATCTCTGGAGGACTCTTTGGCCAACATCTCTTCTACTTCCTCCTTCTCTATATCTCTGAATTCAGCTTTCAAACCACTACAGAGGGGGATATATTTTGTTTTCAAGGTATCAAAACTCATTCTTCTAAGGATCATTGTTGTGCCATCATCATAATAATGCTAGCTTCTGATGCTTTCAATAGTATATGTTGTGAAGAACACTCTGTCTACCAACTTTCAATGGGTTGATAATTGAACAAACAGGAGATTGTTAGTGCACCATGCATCCCATGTGTCCTGCTATTGAGCATCCACACGAACAAATTCCAACTCTTTTCTTTCTTGTTTTCATGAACCTCCATTGACCACGACTCCTGAAGCTTCTTCATGATCTCCCACTTGATAATGTCTAGAAACTTCTCAATGAATGTCAAATCTTCCATGGATGGTCATTCTCTCTGTTTCTGCACTTCAGTTTGTTCACAAACAATTTGTCACCAAGATGCACGTCTCTATTGCTTCAACTGAAAGAGGAAATAGTCCACCATAAAGAGCCTACATCATGATGGTAATATGTTTCTGCCATTGTGGGATAGACTTCTTGTGAAAAGTGGCTTTGG
This sequence comes from Lygodium microphyllum, assembly GCF_053477565.2. NCBI lineage: Eukaryota > Viridiplantae > Streptophyta > Polypodiopsida > Schizaeales > Lygodiaceae > Lygodium > Lygodium microphyllum. Next base: position 39,491,539 of record NC_141157.1, on the reverse strand, counting down.
CAACAAGAATCTCCAATTATTCAGTGGAAGAAGGAACCTTGCAAACATCCATTGAATTCTTCTCTTCTTGACAATGCCATTTCCTTCATTTTCAGCATCTTCTGATGCTTGTTGATGGGGGCAGACTTCCCCGGCTGCACACCAAAAATATGGATCCCCAAGAGAGACACCAAGGAAAAAGGGTTTCTACTGAAATAAAATCTATGTTGTAACATCAACAAGCTTTTGTTTCATTCTTTAGAGAACCACAACAAGGAAAAGAACAAATCTTCACGCAACATCATAGTAGATATCTCCCACGGTTTTATCTTCAACAAAATTCATCATTCTTTTCATATTCTTCATATTTTTCATTGATAGATAAATAGAACAAAAAAGAAACACCACTTTGAATGGAAAAATATAACATATGATTCATCTTCATTGTCTTCATAGTTCTCTCTCTCAATCTCTCATAGATAGATACATTGTTTTGCATAGAATTGGCTATCTCTGACTCTTTCTTTCTCTCTTAATCAATAGTACATCATATCCTCACTACAATGCTCAATAATCACTCATAATAATCCTCCTTAGGTAGTGGATGCCCCTTCCAAAAGGTGTGTCTTATATGAAAGGTCACCAAAGCCACTAGAGTGACTCTTCATAGCTCACTATTGTCACTTCACTCCAGTCTTCTCTTGAGTCTTCAATAGCTACTTCTTCCACTTCCTTGAGCTCTTTTGAATTTACATTCCCCTCTTTCCAAGGCTAGAAGACTTTCCCAAAGTCACACATATATTCCACAGAACACTTATAGAAGATCTACAGAACAGAACAGAATAGAAATAAATCAGGAACAGAGACTCTACAGAAGATCAACAAAGGTTACAGAAGGTCAATAGAAAACATCAAAACCACATAACTCATACTAAAACCATTCCAAACTATCAAAAAACCATTCAATGAGCTTTCAAAAGACCCCAACCTTCATCAATCATCAATCCATGCTTCATACAGAAGAAAATCAAAACAAAATAGAAGCTAAACAAAAGGTATCAGAACCAATCAGAACCTATCAGAATATCACAGAACCTCGTATTTCTACTGAGAATCATCGTGAGATTCCAAAACATAATAAATATCATCCAAAACACTCTCAAACACTTCCGAAACAACTAATGATCACTCAAAATCCATAAAAAATCAACCATTCAGGCCTCAAAAACAAGAAAAATCAACCCAAAAAATCTAGTCATTTCAGTATTCAACAATATGCCTTTTTTTAAATGACCATCACTTGAGTGAGTTATGCAACTACATTAAAGGGCTATGAGTATCCTACTGGAGAGCCTCTACTCATCTTTTCTCTTTGTGGCTTATTTAGAAGTGCAAGGATTTGAGTAAGGCATAACTATGTCTCATTAGATTTGTATATGTTTTAATAAGGTATTTGACATGTGAAGGGTCCGAGTCATGGCTATAAATAGCCATCCACTGGGCTATGCCAAGTGTTAGCCATGGCTTGATACATCATATCATATTTAATTTGTCTATGGTTTATACTTTAGTCCATGTTATGTCTTGATGTGAATAGGCTTAAGGAACCACATGATATGTAGTTATTATAACTATTGCATGAGTGGCTTGAAAATAGGTACTTTCTTCATCTCATTTGTTGATCGTGCTTTATTGTAGTATGGAATTTTACCAATACAAGTCTACTTTGACAATTTGCATCATATTTCTACTTCATTTATGTGTTTAGTGCAACAATTTTCTTTGTCTTTTATCTTCATAATAATGTCATAAATGCTCTGTCATAGTTTCTCAAGATTCTATGGTGTTATCTATGAGTTTTCTGCTTGTTTCCTAAAGTGGTAAAGTTGCTTTTTGCAGTACATGCAACAATATGCTGTATTTCTTCATAAAACAATACAATACTTTGATGCACTTCACACAGACTAAGGCTTGTAATAGATAGGAATAAGGACAAGATGAGAATCTTAGCATTTATCATTGGCTACAACAGCGTATTGGGGTTCAGTTTGAAAAATACTAGGTCATTTAAATATAGGAATTCAATAGGAATAAGGTAATATAGGTTAGGAATTGGATAGGAAAGCATTAAAAACTCCTTTTAATGATAATGAGGTGTAGTTGTTGTTGAAACCTATCTCCAAGTTCAATATGCAATAGCATGTAAGGCCCTCTTCGCTTTCACAAAACTCTACCTCTTCTACCCATGAACATCATCCTACCATGACTCTTGATGCATTTTAACTTGGATATTGTTATCCTAACCTCATATCCTAGCTCCTTGTGCTAAAGTTCTAATGCAAATAATGCATGAAGAATGCTATATCAAGGTAGATGTTTATTGCATGGTCTTATGAAGAAATTGAGTTTCATTGTGATTAAAAAATTTTATCCTCAATGTTTTCTATTGAGTATTACGATTTTTCAAGATTTGACCCTTCTTTGGTGTCAGAAATGTTCGTTGAACATTTCGTTTAACCCATGTAAGGATCAACTCATCATCATTATCAAGGTGGTGCATGTCAATGCAATAGGATGCAAGTCCCTCCATGAAACCTAGATCTTTAACCTCTTTGCCTTTGTGGTCACACATCATTAAAGTTTGTTGGATTGGAATTTCTTTAACAATTTGAGTGTGTCCACCATCAATTGTTCATCTAGTAAATATGCAAGCAACTATGCTAATAATTCTAGAAGTTGTGGTGGCTCTTTGTCTTCTTGTGGTATTGATACATCTCATGTTCTTGGTGCAAGAAGTATTGTTTTTTCTAGGGGCATTGTGGGCATTGCAATTGAAGGTGTCATTGTACTAGTCAACCTTCTCAAGCATTGCCTATGGTTTGATGTTTAAATATTGTTAACATATTATTTTTTTGTTAGGGAGATTGTGGGAATTGCAATTGCAAGTGTTATCATGGTAGTCAACCTTCTCAAACATTGCCTATGGATTGATGTTGAAATATTGTTAACATCAGGCCATATATTTAATGTCAACCTTGAGAAGACTATCAACTTTGATAGTATTAGGGAAGCTACTCAAAGAAAGACTAATGTGGTCAATACTCATAAATGGAGCATACTTTATAAGGTAGTGATGCATTCAAATTACATGATAATATAATGCATCCAATGAATCACTTTCATGAGAATGATCTTACACTCATCCTAAATGATTTTTGAAAATTTAAGCCTATAATAATGATTATACCAAAGTTTGGAAAATCTTTTATCTTAGACTACAAGGTTTGAGATAGATATTGGAGTTACAAAAAAATTAACTTTTTTGCATCATGCCCAATCTATAATCATGCACATGGATGTCACTTCAAATAATATTTTCCAAGCTCAGAGATATTGATATTGTTGAGCTTCTAGAATTATCCAAAGATATAGGGAGAACCAGCGTAGTAGCAAGATCATTGGGTTATATTGCTCCACATATGTGCTTATATAATCTTTAAGGATACATTTTGTTGTGATAGATGATTGGCATACCCTATTTGTAATTATGGTTTATTACATGTAGTAATCTAAGTCTCTTTCAACATTCAATGTATACATTCACCATGATGGTAACATTAGAGATCATTGTGTAATACTTTGAATTGGTGTCGTTGGAACAGCTCATAAGTTGCCAGTCAATTAATGAGTCAATCTGGAGCCATTGTAGCCCCCCCAAGATCTCATTGATTCTTCTTTTGATTCTTCTTCTTCTCTCTTTCTCTCTCATTATAAAAGATGTATTCCTAGCTATGGTGGTTGTATGAGAGAGGGAGCTCTCTACTTTTGCTCATCTTGTATCTCCTTAGCCTTGCTAATGTTGGTGGAGATTTATCAAGTTATCCATAGTGCATAAAGAAGACATGAGATCTTTGATATTCTCCATGGTATAATTATAGCTCATTTTAAAGGTTGGAGAAAGGAAAGGGAGACATTAGAGGATATAGAGAGCAAGGAATAAAAAGATAGAAGAAATAAAGAGAATGCATCCTATTTGGTTTCTAGGTGTGGTAAAGGGCCTATAAATATTATTGGAGTTGCAAGGAGAATGGAGATTTCATAGAGAGAGAGAGAGAGAGAGAGAGAGAGAGAGAGAGAGAGAGAGAGAGAGAGAGAGAGAGAGAGAGAGAGAGAGAGAGAGAGGCTATGTTTGTGGTGCCTCTAATAGCCCTCTTGTGAGCAACACCTTATTGTCTTATCACTCAAAGAAAATGAGTGTGTACATATATAGTTAGGGTTAATGAGTGAGAAGGGTGGAGTCCATATTAGCCTTTACTCAAACGACCTCCCACTTAAAGGCTAATGTGCCTTTAAAGGGGGACAAAAATAATGAGAGAATGTTTGAGGTATAATATGTGTGAGTTACCCTAACCCAACCCATCAACTACTTGCAATGTGCAAAATTTTCAGAGGCCCTAGACTCTTAATGAGAAAGTTTACAAGATTATCATTAGTATGAACTTTGATAAGCCCAACTCGCTTATCCTTAAGGACTTAGAGAATGAAGTGATACCTCAGTTCTATGTGCTTGGTTTTCACATAAAACACATGATTCTTTGCTAATATCTTCACTAAGGCCCAAGTCTCCCACTAGATTAGTAAACCATATGGCTTCTTTACATGTGTATATGGCTGCAATATACTTAGCTTCAGTGGTATTTAATGCCATGCATGTTTGCAAGTGAAACACCCATGAGATTGCACCACCATACAAGGTAAAAACATATCACGTGGTTGAATTTCTGTTGTCAACATTCGTAGCATAGTCTACAAATCTATGTATCCAGGAACACCACTACTACTTCTCCCACAGCATATACACATATGTGAGTAGCAATCATAGCATACATGAGATAGCCCATACATGAAGAATATAGAACCTTGGAGATTTCAGCCTTCTTCTCATTAGATTTAGAACAATCATCAGCACTAAGTTTTATATATGGAGGTAATGGAGTCCTAATTGCCTTTCCCCCCTCCATAAGTTGAAATCTTGCAACACTTTGTTGATGTAATCCTTTTGGGAATAGCATCCATGCATGTGTCAACGATTGCATGTAGTTTCGAGGAGAGTACGGGACTATGGAGACATGTCCAAAGTGTGGTGCTCACAAGTATTGACACTACTTGCAAGGGAAAACCATCCCTCAGAAAGTTCTTAGACACTTTTCACTTATCCTGCATATACACCACATGTTTTGTACGTCAAGCATGGCGAGTTTGACAATGTGGCATGCGCAGAATAGATCCATAGATGGAGTCCAACAAATATCAGCGGATTCACACGCATGGAGCCACATTGAGTCTACCTTTCCAAGCTTTGCACGAGAGCCAACAAATCTTCAGCTCGGTCTTGCTATGGGTGGCATGAACCCATTTTGTCTCCGCTTAACTTCTTATAGTGTGTGGCATGTAGTCCTCATTAACTATAACATCTCGCCATAGCTTTCTATGAAGAAAGGACATTTGATCCTTAGCTTGCTCATTCTTGGGTGCTACAAAGTCAAGAATATGGATGTCTATCTCCAATCCATTAGTTGATGAGCTTAAGATTTTGTGGGAGGAGGGGGTTGCCATGGAAGATATGAGCAAGCACGATGGTTGACGGTCCACCAATATATGAGCCATTCTCATGTGGACCATGCATGATTTTTCGGCACTCCTCAAGTAAGTAGGATTTTCGTTCTCGTTGGTGATATCTAACATAGCTCATTCAAGTTTGTGTTGACTAAATAGGGGTGTTGGGATAGGCTTGGTTACCTCACATTATCATACATGTCCATTGTGTGGGCCATAGTTAGACTCGCGAAGGTCACAAACCATGAAGAAGATGGTATATCAAGGACATGCCACTTCCTTGCCGGAGGGCACGAAATGAGGGAAGGTTTTCTTGGGTGACCTCTAGCACCAATGAATGCCCAAAGCTGGTACGAGTTGAAAATGGTACACACAGAGTCATATCCAAACGGAATGCGGTGGTTCTCAGTTTTCTACAATTTTCTGTATTGGACCTACTTATAGATCAACCACTTGTTGGATCCCATGCATATTTTCAAGAATGTGGGCAGCTTACTATGGGACTGCATCACTAGAAAGAGAGACACTGGGTGGAAGGGGCACAAATGGATTTCTATGAGGTAGGCAAGATGGAGGCGCTTTGGCCACAGTTGAGCGTGCTAATGGTCACTTGCAACTACCTCGCACTCCTTGGGTTCTATCCACTAAATAAGAGTGCATTGTGAAGCAAATTATCATGTCTATCCGCACCCCGATAGGTATAATGCATTCCTTCAGCTTCGCTTTTTCTAAAGATGACCAACTATTAGGGCTAAAATCCCATGATTGGCATAATATATATCAGGTTTGTACTAGCCTCAATTGTAAGTGGCCTATGTATTTTGCTATTTAGTGTCTAGTGAGTGTTTGTAATGCTTCTTTATTTGTGCCAGTTTGTAATATCGATCGCGGGATACCTCGCTCTAGAAATATGCGGGGCAATTTACAGGTTGTCAAATTTAGTGCAATGGATCTCACAGAAGGAGATCAATACATTCTCTATTGAATTTGCAAGGCGAGGAGTAGTGGAGACCGTTTGTCTCTTTGAGAAGTACCTACCCACCAGCATGCTCACGATACAAACCCACCTCTTGGTGCATCTTGTAGATGAAGTGGAGATTTCGGAACTCATCCATATGTGATGGATGTTATTCTTTGAGCCCTTGATGAAAACCATGAAAGGCTTTGTGCGAAAATGAGCTTAGCTAGAACGTAGCATGGCTGAAGGTTGGCTGGTGTTGGAGGCATTAGTGCAGGAGGGCACAATTGGAGGCAGGGGTCGTGCATCATCTGGGGAGTGGCAGCCACAGAACTTATGTGGAGGACTTTGCAAGTTTTTATTTTGTTCTTCTCGCTTTCTTATTCGCAGTATCACTTGTACTAACAATCTATTTCCAACAGTTGTATTCTGTTTTCTTTGTAGCACTCCATTACAAACTACGATCCCACCGTCCTGGAGACTTGATATGTAGAGAGACACAGTCTCACTACATTGATTGATAGACTATATGCATGCGGCGGCCCAGTAAGTCAATCATCTTTCTTGTCCATAGTTACTATTTCTTTAAAAATGCATTATGTATGGTGGATTGATGTGTAGTTGTTCATTTTGCAGAGTCCGTTCGATGCTCCTTTACGTCGGGACGAGCTTTTAGATGTGGCAAGGATCTATAGCTCGCACTTGGATTCGTGGAGCGCACATTCTCTTCTTTTTTGCTCCTGTGATTTATGTAGGCATCTTCTATGTACTATGTTGTTATCATCCTTTGTATCTTGCCATAATTCTAATGAGTTTTCATTAGTGATCTTGTACTTATTCTATGCATCAATCTTATGGGTTCAAGTACATTTTGCCCTTCTTTTTTGGCAATGTGCATATTCTCCATGAGAATTTAGGAAGTTTGTGTCATTGTCCCCAGACCAAAGGAAGTTCTAGAGAGGCTATCCACCTGCTTGAGCCCTACTGTGGAAGGTTTCTAGCATGACAAAAAGTAGAGAGTGGCATGACTGACTATATGTTTTAGAACTATTACTCTCCCTCTACCAAGTTAAAGTAGATGCATTTCCATCTTTCCAAATTTTTCTTCAATTTCTCCATGACCCAATCTCATCTTTGTCATAGAGATGCTCCAAGCTCCATTGGTATCCCTAGCAACCTAAAGAGTTTCACTTCTTCTAGCACTTTGCAGCCTTCTCTTAGTAGCCACTCAAGAGGGGGTTATTAATATGACCTTTTCTACCTATTTTAGTGGGGTTTATTACAAACCCAAAAGCTAGACAAAAAGGTTTTAGACAATTCCATAAGGTCCTTATTGACACATGGCCATTCTTAATGGTACCATTGGTATCATCTACAAATTGGTTAAGAACCATTTGTTTATTACCTATAATTTGGATACCCTTGATGTTATCTTTACTAACTACCTCTTCCAATAGCCAATCGGAAATATCCACTACTATGGTAAAGAGTAGAGAAGAGATGGGGAAACCTTGCATGATTGATCTTCTCAGTGGGAAAGCATATGAGAATTCCCCATTGATTGCTATCCTTGCAATTGCATTGTCAAAAAGAAAACTTACATACTTGATGAATCTTCTTCCCAATCCCATATCACCCAAGGATTGCAATATGAATGCCCATTCTAACTTATCATAAGCTTTGTCAAAGTCAAGCTTAAAGAAAATGAAGTCTTGCTTAGCTTTTTGAGCATGTTCAATGCCTTCCCATAAGTTGATGATGGAGTTAAGAATGTATTGACCCTTAATGAACCCCTTCTGTTCCTTACATACTCAATCTTGTAGATAATTCAAGAGTTGTCTTGCTAGTGTTTTATCAAATATGTGATAAGCTAAGGTCAAGTAGGTTATAGGTCTCCAATTATTGAGACAATCTCTATCCTCTCGCTTGTGGATTAGCTTAATGACTTATTCATTAATGGTGAAGGGTAGGGTTCCAAACCTCATTGCTTCCTTCTAGATGGAGAGTGGAGGTGGAATAAGGGTCTCCTTGAATCCCTTGAAGAATTCATTGGGGAGACTATCTAGACCTAGACTCTTCCCATCTGTCGCCAGAGATTGGATAGTGTTTGAAATTTCAATTGGAGTGATTTCTCTTTCTAGAATTTCAGTTGTTGAGAAGGCCACCACTTTTTTTCCTAGTTCTCGAGGTATGGTTTTCCTAAATGTTCTCGACGCAAGAAAAGCTCTCAATCTCTTGGGGAGTTTAAAAACTTTAGTCCTAAGTGTTGTGGACCTTACAAAATCATAAAATGCCTTGGAACACATGCATACAAGCTCGCCTTACCACCTCATTTAAAGATTCACAATGTATTTCATATAAGCTTACTAAAATCTTATGTTCCCAATCCAAAACACATCCTTGATGATGAACAAATTATAATACTAACCTAAAGAGTCCTTGAAGTCCAACCTGATAGAATTTTGAAAATTTAAGAAAAAACCCTTGTGAAATCGTACATTATAAGGATATCTAATTCAATGGAAAGACTTCCCAAAGGAAGACGTAACCTAGATTAAAAAATCCATCCTCTAAAAAGAATACCTTGAGTTTCTCTCAAGATGAGAATATCTTGATTTCTCAAAAGGAAAGAGAACCTAACATACCCAATATTTCATAGTCAAATATATTTAATTCAACTTGATTTGTTAGTTGTTTCTACTCAAAATGGTTTAAACTAAAGTAATTAATTCTTTTTCAAACAAAAAATATATTTTTACAAATAAATTAATGTTTTTAGAATTAAAATAAATTATTTTAACTTTTTAAGATTTATTTTTAAATATTTACAAATATAAAACTAATTTTTAAATTATTTTATAAGCTTAAAAGCTTTTTAAATTATTATTACTTTTTTAAAAATATTTATATTTTAATAATTTTTGAAATTATTAAAAATCAAATCAATTTCTTGATACTTTTTATTTTTAAAAAAATATATTCTTAAAATAATATAAAAATTATCCTAAAATTTTCATAATTTGTTATATTATTTTCAAGTTTTTATATCATGAAATAATCATGTAATTTTATGTGTACATATAGGAAGAAAAAAAGAAAAGAAAAAAAAGACAATTAAAAAACTAAAAAAAACTAAGGCTTAAAACCTTAGAAAGAATAGGCTAAGGAGTAAAAACGAGACGCCTTGCGGCTATCACCTTCTATGCAATCAACATCCATCCCCCTCCCCCCCTTTTAAATTGAGATAAAATAAAACCCTCCCTCCTTTTTTCTATATCAAAGAAAAAGATAAGTAAATTTTTTATATAAATTAATTTTAAAATCCCATTTTGTATTAAAAAAAACAAAAGATGAAACTCCCCCTCCCCTAAAACTATTTAAAAGCAGACTCATTTTCTCATTTTCAACACATAATGACGATGAGTCAACTCTTGAGAGTAAGAGAGGGAGTGCAATTTACGAGTTAGAGGTGAGGAAAGTCTACAAGGAGTTAGCAACAATTCATGGGATGTCTTCCTACCCAAAATCCTTTCTTGCCCCTCACAAGCATATTTATATAGCAAGATCCTCGAGCAGCCAAGATATCGAAATTCTGACCATTAATATGATCAAGGTATAATGTTTTATTTTCAAATTTGATTATTATTTTAACAATAGTTAAAATAATATTTAAATTTCTAAAAGATTATATAGAGTTAATTTTTTTATTTTATTAAAAATTACATTTTTATTAATTTAATCATAAAAATTCTTTTGAAATAATAGAATAATTTGTATCTTATTCTTTTATAGAAATTTTCATTCTAGAATTAGAAATATAACAAAAGTAATATCAACAATTCTTAGAAAAATATGATAGACTTTAAAATGAAAGAAATAAACTAAATTAAAAATAAAAATTAATTAAGTGTGATTAGAAATATTTTTTTTGAAAATTTTTAATACAAAATTCTTATAAATACTTAAAATTGATGTAAATTTATAAAAAATCTCAAATAAAATATACAATAATCAATTCATCGAATCATTAGACCGTAATTTTAAATACACATAAATTAAAAGCTAAACTTCATAAGAATCATATTATTTTAGTTAAGGATGCTTTTGTTTTATATTATTTAGTTTCTTGATATAAATTAAGCTAAATGCTCAAATTACGATAAAGTGATATTTTTTTACAAGAGAAAATTAATTTAGTTTCACGTTACGTCATTAGAGTGCATTCACACACATTGAAATACTTGGTATACTGTTGTGAATTGAAAATTATGAAATAAGATATACTCTCATATACAGATAAAGTAAAATATGTGCAAATGCATGAAGGTAAACTTTGTTTAATGTATTATAGAAAAGGTTTTTTAATTTTGATTTACTCAAAACTTATTTTTGAAAGAAATGATTGGTAGAAAATTAGAAATTGATTGTGGTTACTTTAAGGTATGGAAAGAATTATACTAATTATATCCACAACTTTAGCAGGTAGAAGAAATAAGTGTGATGCCATCCCTAGGGCCACCTTAGTTACTCTTTAGCTGAAGTATTTGTACACTACTTAATGTTACCAACCGCCGCATAAGTATGTTTGGTCTTCGGTATAGGAAGGTTTGCCCTGATGGTAGGCAAGAACCAATGGGGCTCTAGTTTGAGTTGTAATCTCAATCAAGGATCTAAAATAGGGCCGAAAATCTATATGAGCCTAGCATGGTTGAGTGTTGGAAGGCCCAAGATAAATAAGGACCCAATTTTGGGTTAGTTCACTTTTGAAGAGATTGTATACATGAGAATGAAATTAAAAATAGCTTTATTTTCAAATGGATTGCTTAGCATCTGTAACTTAAATGTGTGCTAATGAACCCTACAAAAACATTAATTAATGAAGCTAGTTTTATATGTCACCATAGCATGGTAGCATGCTTGTTTAAAACACTAAAATATGCATTGATATCATGGGAAGCGGCTCTCGATGGAATTGTTCTAGGATCAAGTGGGCTCAATTAACCACATGGCTTTTCCCAAGTTTAAAATATAGGCCAATAAGTGTAACCTTCCTCAAAGTCATTAGTTGAATACCATTTTATATAAGGGCTAGTAGTATGAGACTATGCCTTACGGGCAGAGGTGTTGACGCTCAGCTCCCTCTCATTTCTCACTCTCATTGAACCAAGTGCATGCTCACCTACCTCAATCTTGGACAATTAGTGAAATATGTTTGTTTTAAGCTCAATATTAGATTGCTGCTAGAGACTTTAGTCACGTCGTTAGGAACTTAAAAAGTTGATCCTTATGGGATGAGGTTGGACGCTTCACATGCGACGTGGACCTAGGGAACATCTAGTTATGTAAGTCTGCACGCTCAAAGTTAGCATGAATGGTGGTGACTAGTATTGGTCCTAGATGACTACCAAACTAACTTGCCTAAGTGAATTAGGATTGGATATGCTTCACTTTCTCACCAAGAATTTACCCTTCAAAAAGTTTGCATATTATTGCAGGTAGTTGATTGAGGGTAACTCACATGTATTGTAGGCAGTTGATGGCTACTAGATGAGGATAGCTCACACGTATTTACCTCACATATTCTTTTATTCTTTTGGCTCCCTTAAAGGCACATTATACTTTAAGTGGGAGGTTGTTGGGGTAAAGACCAATATAATCGATCTATCTTGATCTTGTGGTAGCAACCATCTCTAGTTTTTTGTTCTATAGAGAACTTCCTCAATCAGCTCATGAATGAACAAGACTCAAGAAGCTAGCTTTTGGAATGATAAGATTAAAAAAGTGTTGATAGTTCTTGATTTATCTTGAGACCATTGTACCTAGACTTTACCTATGTTTCTTATGGGGATGTTGAGGAGGACTCCTCTAAGGGCATCTTGAGGAAGTTGGGTTAGGTTGAAAAGGACTTGGTTCAATAATTTCATGTGCACGTGGGTGATTCCACATGGTGATTTTACAAAATCCATATTTAAATTAATGGATGTTTTTTGAGTTTAGAGTACACTCATATTAAATTAAGGTTAGGACAGAGTTCCAACCTGTTTATTTATTTTGTAGTTGAAGACTGCTAGGTATTCACTTTTGTCGGTTTAATTTTATTATTTTCTAACAATTGTGAATGCTTCAGTTGATGTGTAGAGCAGGTAGCGGTGCCGTTGGGAAGCATTGGGCAATTGTGTATATTCAAATTACCTAGAAGAAATTATCATTTTTTGATGGGTGTGCACCTTATCATTAAAGGCGTGGTGCTAATATTTATTTAGATGCGCTTATTTATTGAAGTACTTGATAAATATTTATTATTTTGTATGAGCATGGGCGCAGGGTTTAAATATTTCATTATTGGACATTGTTTTTGGACATAGCCTGACTTTTGGGCCGCTCAACCACTTTATTCTTTATTTGGACAAAAGCAAACACAAAAGCTAAAGCATGCTAATTGTAAAATTGGGCTGTTTTTTAACTTTGAGATGAATAAATTTATAGATACATGCCTTGTGAAGTGCTCACACAAGGCATGGGGGGAGATTGTACCCAATTTGTCTCTTTTCTTCATGTTGTGCAAATCTTCCTTCTTGTTTTATGAGCTTAAGTAGAGTTCTTTTGTTCTTGGGGACCTTCCAACACTCGCTACGTATGCGTCCAGCATTCGATTTGCACAACAATGGTATTAGAGCGAAGCTGAGATCAAGGGCTTCCAATCACTTAGCATCTCGCATGGAAGTGAAGATCCTGAAACAAACAGGCTCTACATTCAGAACCATCAATACCATCGTGTTCGTGGCAGTGAAGAACCCCCTACTGTGCTATTGGATCACAAAGGACCATTCTTTGTCAATGGAGGACCACTTCCCAAGCTTCTTTATCAATATATTTTTTCTCAGAGTTAGTAGAGAAGAAAGATTAGTCAATTGGAGTTTAAAAGATTAATAAGCTTTATGAAAAGCTTAACTTCTCCAATTCAAACGTCTGTGGCGGTAGGACGTACTCACTACCGTCGAATCCGGCGTCAACATGTCGACGCCGTCCTGTCACGTTAATCCTAAAAAAAGTCAAGTTTTTTCTTTAAAGCTTAAGATTACTAAGCTTTCTAAAGCTTCAAAAATCAATCCTTAAATTTCTCCTTAGCATGCATTCACACGGAGCTCTTTCTCCAAATCAATCTCGAACCGGTTTTGCAACTCTAGCAAGCCCCTGTTTGTACTTGCACTCTGACAGAGCCAATTTCCAACAAGAAGATCGTTATACGCAGTCTACACGAATGAAGTATTCATTGGAAAAACCCCTTATCAATTATCGTAACCGCAAAGAAGAAAGATCACAAAAAGCCATCTAAAAAAAAACAGAAGCAAGCCTTGTAAGCCCAACCTTCAGCTACGTTCATCCCTCTGACAAGATTTCGAGTGTGTGAGGTTGTTTGAAATTTTTCAGGATGTCCAATCAAACCATGGAAGATTTTATGGCCAAAGGTGATTTACCGGAACCAACGATGGAGCAAAAATTGGACCTAATTATGATGCAACTTCAAGAGGAACGAATAGCACGTCAAACTTTGCAAGCTCAACTGGCTACTCTTCAATGATCCATTGTCGATCAAGATGGAGTGCAACCTGAAGATGTTATACGATGTACGATCGATGCCACACTCGAAGCATGATCTATCAAGAAAGAAGCCAAGATAAGTAAAAGAAATTTCAAATTCTGTACTATTAATGGGCTACATGATAGAAAAACTGTTCTCGCTTTTATCAGTTAGTTTGATAATTATTTCCACGAAGAACAATATGCCAAAAAAGACAAACTCAAATATATCACTAACCATTTAGTGGACAAAACATCGTTATGGTGGACTGTTGTCTGCAAGAGTATTGATTGTCCTACTACTTGGGAGGCTTTTCAAAAGAAATTTTTACAGAATTTTCTTCCATCTCAATTCCATGAAAAGGCAATCAAAGTGTGGGATCTTCTGCAACAAAGAGATTCTGAGCCTATTCCGCAATACATTGAGCGTTTCTGGAATGCCTTATTGCAACTTCGAATGCTTGAAGATGTACCTGAGGCAATCCACAAGCGCAAGTATATGTCTGGTTTGCTTGGTCACTTCTATGTGGACATAAATATGTTCAAGCCAATGACTCTTGAGGATGCAATTTCTTTAGCCCATGATGTTGAAGACAAAATTCATGGACGAGAGAAGCGACACAACAATTTCCAACTAACGGTAACTTCAGTACAAAGCAATTCAATTCTGACTTTCGAAGATTCAATCAAAATCGCTTTGTTCCTTCTTCTTTCCGTAAATCTTAGATATGAACCCCTACTTTACCATCAAACACAAATTCAAATCCTAAGCCATCTTTCCAACCAAATCCCAACATACTTAAACTCCCAGCCATTACCAATAATATTTCCAAAGCCATGCCTATAGTTTGCTACAAGTGCCATCAACTTGGACACCTAGCGGTGAATTGTCAATCCAAAAAGTCAACTGTTTACATCCATTACTTGGGAGCGACTAAAGATGAAGACCATGAAGAAATGCTAGATTTCACAGAAGATGATGATGATATCGATACTACAGATATTTTACTAGGTATGCCAAATCATCATTCATTATTAATAATGAAATGTCTTGTGCATGGTAAATAAAAGATTTTTTTTGCATGACAATGGGAGCACACATGATTTTATATCTACAAATTGGTAAAAGAATTGAATTTACATACTGTTCCAACTCATTATCACATAAAAGTTGCATTCTTAGGCACTAGATACAATGGTACACAAGAAGTTCATGATTTAGAAATTAAAATTGGTGATTATGTTGAGCGTAGAAATTTCTTGGTTGTGCCTTTACAAGCTAGTGACATTATCTTAGGAATGCCTTGGCATCTAACAGAAAACAAATCACATTACATGGTACGTACACCTTAGATAATTTTCCATTGCTTAGTCACGCACAAGCTACACATGCATTGAGAAAAGGTAGCAAATCATACATAGTGTGGGTGAATGAAATTGAAGCTAAGGAAAATCATATGCATCCTAGGCACACACAATTTCTTTCACAATTTAAATATTATTTTGCTGATGATTTACCACCTAGTTTACCACCTACATGTCCTAAAGATCATAAAATAGATTTAATCCCTGGTTCTCAATCACCATGTAAAGCACCTTATAGACATAATCAAATTGAATAGAAAGAAATCCAAGCCCAAGTTAAAGAATTGTTAACCCAAGGACTCTTAGGCCCAGTAGTTCTCCTTTTGGTGCACCTTTCCTACTATTAGTCAAGAAGAAAAATAATACCTTGAGGATGTACATTGACTATCGTGCCCTAAACACAATCACTATCAAGAATAGATATCCGATCCCTAGGATAGACGACCTCATGGATAAACTACAAGGGGCCACAATATTTAGCAAGATAGATCTCAAATCTAGATATCATCAAGTATGATTGGATACGCCGGACATCTTCAAAACTGCATTTAGAACTCAAATTGGTCATTATGAATTCCTTGTTATGCCTTTTGGTTTGACTAATGCACTAGTTACATTCAGTCGTATGATGAATCACATATTTTTGAAGCATCGGCATTGTGTAATTGTTTTCTTTGATGACATATTATTTTTCAGTAAGAATGAGAATGAGCATTATGAACATTTATATTTGGTTTTCAAATTGTTGAAAGAGAATCAATTATATGCTAACCCTGAAAAGAGTGAAATTTTCCAAACCCAAATTGAATATTGAAAATTTCCCAAACCCAAATTGAAATTTTCCAAACCCAAACCCAAAGAGTTACTTTCTTTCTTAGGTCTTGCTAGCTTTTATAGAAAATTTGTGAGAAATTTTTCATTGCTTGCATTATCTTTGAAAAAATTATTAAAGAAAGGTATTGTATATCATTGGTCTAATAATCAACAAAAGTCTTTTGATTTACTGAAACGTGCTTTAACCCATGCCCCTGTTTTGCAATTAACTGACTTTAATAGACCATTCTTTCTAGTAGTCATTGATGCTAGTGGATCAGGAATATGAGCTTTCCTTATGCAAGATTCACATCCCATAGCCTATTCTAATTGCAAACTTAAACCCTTTGAATTGAAATATTCTACCTATGATAAGGAATTGCTAGCTGTAGTACAAGCTTTACGTCAATGAAAACACTATCTAATGGGATTTGAATTCATTATCAAAACTGACCAACAAAGTATCAAACATCTCCTTAGTCAGCCACCACAAATCTCTAATCATAATATCAAATGGGCTGCTTTTATTCAAAATTTTCATCCACTTATCCAATATCAATCCGGAAAAGAGAATGTTATTGCCGATGCCTTAAGTAGAAGACCAAATATCCATAATATCTCTGTTATATCTTTTGATTCCCTTATCCCTATGAAAGATACCTATGACCAAGACCCCAATTTTCAAGCTGATTGGAATAAATTACTTGCTAATAACTAGATTCTAATTGATTCTTTGTCTTATTCTAATGGATTTATGCTTTATGATAAAAAATTGTGTGTCACTGTTCCATTTAGATCATTTGTGTTGCATGAAATCCATTGTCCCCCATATCAAGGCCATAGAGGTATTATTTCTACTTTACAAACATTGGTTGAAGATTTTTACTGGCCACAAATGGAATCTAATGTTTCTAACTTTGTTTTTGAATGTTTAATTTGTCAAAGAGTCAAGGGACACCATGGTGAGCAATATAGTTTATTAATGCCTTTACCAATTCGTGAACGGCCATGGGAACATATTTCAATGGATTTTATAACTGGTTTGCCTAACACCCAAGCTAATCATTATATGACTTGGACTATTGTAGATTGATTTAGCAAAAAAGCATATTTTCTTCCATGTAAGAAAATAGTAACTGCATCTCAAGCTAGACAATTATTTTTTAAGATTGTTTTCACTAACCATGGTTTCCCAAAACTTATTATTTATGATCGTGATTCTAGATTTTGCAATAATTTTTGGACTACATCGTTTGCTAATTTAGGTACTAAGATTGATTTCTCATCTGCATTTCATCCTGAAACTAATGGGCAAACAGAAGCTACTAACATTACAATATTAGATATTTTGCATGCATACACAATTTCAAAACCACAAACATGGGATACACATTTGCATCTACTTCAATTTGCATATAATAATACATCACATACAGCTACACATAAAGCACATTTTGAAATCATTTATGGACATAGATTGCCTACATCTATTACATCATTGTCAAACAAAGTTAAAGCTACTGATGATATTGCCAATACGCATGCTACTATTTTTGTTGAAGTTAAAGATATTATTGCGAAAGCCCAGCAATCATACACTAAACAAGCTAACAAGAAAAGAAAATCCATGACTTTTAAAGTTGATGATTATGTTTGGTTATGCATTGAAAAGAGAAGATTGCAGAGTGTTGAGAAACACTGTGTTGTTAAGTTAGCCCCTAGATTTTATGGACCTTTCAAAATCATTCACAAAATCAATGACAATGCATTTAAATTAGAACTATCCCTACACTGGAAAATCCACAATACTTTTCATATCAGTTTGTTACGACCTTTTAGAGGTCAATTACCTATTCACCCTGTCTATGAAAACCCTCCTTTGTTAGAAGAAGAAATTGAAATCCTTGAACCTGAAACTATTCTAGATACTGACTTTATGACCACTAGAATTGGCCATAGATATTCTAGATATTTGGTTAAATTTAAAAATCATCCTGTTGAAGAGGCCCAATGCATGCACACCCGTGATCTAAGTGCTTACCCCTCACTGCTCACTCCACATTGAGCTAATAACAATTGAGGACAATCACTATCCCACCCCGGGGGTATGATGCCAGAAGGCATATTCCACGGTGGATTCCATGAGACCACGGTGGATTCCGTGATGTTTTTATTCCACGGTGGATTCCATGAGATTTTGCAGTGGATTCCGTAAAACTATATTTATTTGCCGAGGATCATATACAAGGTTGATTCTTTGTGCGAGAAGTTGACGGGGACGCCTGTCCTTTTCCACCATCATGTTAATTTAATGTGCATGTGGGTGATTCCACAGCGGGTGATTTCACAAAATATATATTTAAATTAGTGGACGTTTATGAGTTTAGAGTACACTCCTATTAAATTAAGGTTAGGACAAAGTTCCAACCTATTTATTTATTTTTAGCTAAAAACTGTTAGGTATTCACTTTTGTTGGTTTAATTTTATTATTTTCTAACAATTGTGAATGCTTCAATTGATGTGTAGAGTAGGCAGCGGTGGCATTGGGAAGCACTGGGCAATTGCGTGTATTCAAATTACCTAGATGAAATTATCATTTTTTGATGGGCGCGTGCTTTATCATTAAAGGCGTGACGCTAATATTTATTTAGGCGCGCTTATTTATTGAAGCGCTTGACAAATATTTATTATTTTGTGGATGCATGGTTTAAATATTTCATTATTGGACATTGTATTTGGACACATCCTGACTTTTGGGACGCTCAACTGCTTTATTCTTTATTTGGACAAAAGCAAACACAAAAGCTAAAGCATGCTAATTGTAAAATTGGGCTATTTTTGAGCTTTGAGATGAATAAATTTATAAATACATGCCTTGTGAAGTGCTCACACAAGGCATGGGGGGAGATTGTACTCGATTTGTCTCTTTTCTTCATGTCGTGCAAATCTTCCTTCTTTTTTTATAAGCTTAAGTAGAGTTCTTTTGTTCTTGGGGACCTTCCTACACCACTACATACACATCCAACATCTGATTTGCGCACGAGTTACCATATCTTGTTACGTGCTTTACTTTTGATGCCTTTGTAGAGTCTACATAGTGTAAAATTTCCAAGAATTAGCAATTGTAGTATTAATTATCTGATTATCAATCCATTTATGATTTTAAATAAGATAGTTCTATAAATATCTAACCATATTGAAATGTAACAAAACTTAATATGCATACATGTTACATTGCCAAGGGTACACCAAAAGTTTTTTGAGCAAAAAAAAGGCATAAGGACATCATAAAATAGACTAGAAGCCCAAAGTTTAGAGTAGGGACCTCTTAGCATTGTTTTGGCTCAAAACTTTTTAAATATACTCTTGGGAATGTAATAGGTGTGCAAGTTAAGTTTCGTTACATCCTAATATGAGATGATGGCTTTATACTCACATGATGAATCATGAGTGTAACACTGTATTTTGTCAATTTTGGGATTTAAGAGTTGAAAGTTCTACCTTCTTCTCATTTTCATATGTCACTTTCATTCTTTCCTCCTTGACTTCATTATCCTCTCCATTCTTCTCTTCTTGAGGTTGCATGGTAAGCATCAAGTAAGCTACTTGTCATTTCCCTACAAAGACCACGATAAAAGAAGAGAAGATAGTGACTGGTTGGGTGCCATTGCCCTATAAGAAATAAGGCAAATTTAGCATGGTTATGAGGTCCTTATACAAAAGATGTCCATCTAGAAGGTGGTTCTAGATATCCTGAAGGACTTATGAAGGGATGACTAGCATGGAGAGATTTTGGGATGGATTCCCAACATTGTGGAGGTGGACAATTGCAACCATGGAGATTGGGTCATGGTTGGGATGGATTCCCAACATTGTGGAGGTGGATAACAATAAATCTCCTATCCTTGATTGTGTACAAGAATGTGATTTTCATGTTCCAAATCATTTATTTCAAAGGAATCCATTAACCTTTCTTCAACCCCACATACTTATTTTTCCCCACTATCAACATATCATCAAGTAAAGGATCATCAACAATATCAAGCTACCATCTTTAGCCGAAGAAGTGGTATGTCTTACTTCTCTTATAGCCATGAGACTACATAAATGCATCAAACTTATTGTATCATTTTCATGGTGCCTAGTTTAATCCATAGAGACTCTTTTTTAGCTTACAAGTAGGCTTTTTCTTGCCATTTTCCACCAAAACCTCTAGTTGCTGCACGTAGATCTCATCATGAAGCCTCAGGGGGTCCACTAGGGTTTACCATATGGTACCACATGAGTGTAAGGGAGGGGGGTTATTTAAGGGAAGGAAGGTACATTTTATAAGGTAAGGTCCCATAAATAGGGGGTAGATAAGGGGTATTTTCATATATTTCTTGCATGTAGGTGACATCTCCTTATTACTGCTAGTGAATCCCCCGTGCATGAAGCCCACCATGTAAGAATGTTGTCTTGACATCCAGTTATTAAAGGTCCATATCATCCTTAGCCACTAGGGCAAGCACAGTGTAAAGAGTAGTCAATTTTTCTCCATTTCCAATCCAATTACCCTGCAAAGGAGAGTCTTCAATGACCACAACTACTTTCAAGTGCACATCGCTTAAAACCTTTGGCCACTAACCTTGCCTTGCACTTTGGTTTAGCATCACCTATGACCTTTAGCTTATAGATCCACTTGGATACCAAGCATCTTTGCCCTTTGGCAAAGGAATCAACTTTCAAGTTTGATTCTTCGTAATGTAATCCATTTAGACTACATAGCTAGCTATGTAGTTTGAAATGGAATCAGCTCTCAAGTTTGATTGTTCATAATGGAATCCATTCCAAACTATATAGCTAGCTCCCACTTAAGCTTATCATCATGAGTCATGGCCTCTTTATAACAAGATGGCTCTCCACAATGTGTCAACATCACATAGTCAACCCTAGGCTAAAATCTCTTAGAGGCACAAGAGATATGAGTAGATCTAGGTAGCACAATTAGCTTTAAAGTTAGATTGGGAATTTTTGTCTCCACTCTTTATTTTCATGAGGCACCATAGGGCTTTGAATCCATTGCTCAGTAAATCTTCCTACTCCATGCTTACTAGCTGAAGCATCACTTATGCTTCTATTTGCACACTTGGTGCACCAACGTTTGCCCTATATGGCAGGGATGAGAGATGCAAGTAGATATGCAACATTGCAAAATAGGCTAATGGAGAGTGGGAATCTCAGCCTCCCTCCCATCTTTCTTCATGAGGCACCATAGGGCTCTGAATGTGTTACTCAATAAATCTCCCTACTTCCTATTCACTAGCTGAAGCATTACTTATGCCCTCTATCTACACATTTGGTGCATTGACGCTTATCCTATGTGGCAAAATAATAGGTGACACTATATCTTGGAAAATAATCTTTCTTCTTTCCACTTCATTAGAGGTTGCTTATGCATATTCTTCTCATTGAAGATCACATTGTATTAATCTTTCTACCTTCTAGATTCCAAATGTGATAACCCATCTCGCCACTATGCCCATAGCCCAAAAAGATTAGTGGATTTTGGTTTTAACTTACTAAGCTTGTCCTTTGGGACATACACATAAGCTTCACAATGAAACACTCTTAAGTGATCATAAGAGGGCTTCTTTCCCAACCATGTCTCTTTAAGAATGCCACCATCCAAAGTAGTATTAGGCAACCTCTTTATCAAATATAAATTCATCACTATAGCCTCAGCCCAAAATCCTTGAGTAAGACTAGCATTAGACATTATACTCCACATCCTTTCATTTATTGTCCTATTCATATGCTTTGCAACACCATTTTAGGGAGGATTACCAGGTGCTATGAGTTCCCTTTTTATCCCATGCAATTCATAAAAATGTCTAAACGCATGAGAGAAATATTTTCCATTACTATTGATTTTGAGACATTTAAGTCTCTTGTCAAATTTATTTCTTGCAACAAGTGCTAAAAATTTCTAAAAACAAGAAAATGCCTCATCTTTTCTATCCATAGTGAAAGTCCATACTTTCTAAGTTGCATCATCAATGAATGTGATAAAATAAGATGCCTCCCCTATAGACTTTGTTGGCATAGGTCTACATACATTGCTATGCACTAAGTCAAAGGGCTCGATCCTTTTCCTATTTTTAAGTTTTTCTTATGGGTTGAATATGCTTTCTTTTCGTATATACAAGCTTAGAGCGAGAGGAAGAGAGAAATTGAAAGAAGGAGAGCTTGTCACTGCCATCGTCACTACCACCATATTGTGAAGAAGAGGGGGAAGTGTACGAAGGAGAAAGAGGGGACATCGCGAAGAGGAAATGAAGAATCTATCCTCAGGCCTTTGCAGTAAGTATATTGCCTTCTCTTGGTTTGTTCTTGTGCTTTCTTATTTTCTTTTGTTTTTTTTTCTTGAGAATGAGATACATTAAGGGAGAAAGAGAGAATAAAGATGAAAGATAACAAAGAAAGAGAGAAAGAGAGAGAGAAAGGGAGGGAGAGATGAGAATGAGTAAGAAAACAATGAGGGGACGGAGAGAAACAAAGAGAGGGGCAACAAAGAAAGAGAGAGGAGAGAGAACATGGAATAGAGAGTGAAGGGAGAGGTGGATAAAAGGGTGAAGTAAAGAGAAGAAGGATAGTGGGGAAAAAAAAAGAGAGAAAGGGAGATAGAGAGGAGAATGAGTGAGAAAACAACGAGGGGGAAGAGAGAAACAAAGAGAGGGGCAACAAAGAAAGAGAAATAGAGAAAGGAATAGAGGGGGGGAGAGAACATGAAACGGAGAGTGAAGGGAGAGGTGGATAAAACGGTGAAGTAAAGAGAAAAAGCATAGTGGAAAGAGAGAGAGAGAGAGAGAAAGGGAGGGAGAGAGGAGAATGAGTGAGAAAACAATGAGGGGGCAAAGAGAAACAAAGAGAGGGGCAACAAAGAAAGAGAAAGAGAGAAAGAAACAGAGGGGGGAGAGAACATAAAACGGAGAGTAAAGGGAGAGGTGGATAAAAGGGTAAAGTAAAGAAGTGAAAAAAAAAAGAGATCTAGAAAGAGGATTGGAGAAAAAGAGACAAAAAGAGGGAGAAAAAGAGAGATAGAAAAAAAGAAAATCAGAGATAGAAAAAATAACAAATAGAGATCAAGAGAAAGAGAGAGAAGCATAGAAAAAATGAGAGAATTAGAGAGAAAAAATTTATAGAAAGAGAATGGTAGAGGGGGAAGAGAGGCATAAAGAGGGGTGGGGAGAGAGAGTCTTTCAATGCCTTGTTTTATGTGTTTTTTATTTTTTATCTTTGATTTTGATTTTAGTGAGATGCATTGAGTGTGAATGAAGAGGAAACAAGAGAAAGACATAGAGAAAAGAAGGGAGGGAAAGGAAAAGAGAGAAGAAGTGAGAGTGTGGAGGGAAGATGGGGAGATAAAGAAACATTTATAGAAATAGAGGGGGAGAGAGAAGAAAAGAAGGATAAAGGGAGTTAAATTAAAAAAAGAAAAAGAGAATGAGAACAAAAACCTGTTGTTTGTCGTAACGTAGACAAAATAAAAAACGATGATGGTTGTGATGTCCAAGATCACGAAGGCATATCTTAATTAGCGTATCCCATATCCTTTCTCTCAATGCAAGTTGGCAATCAGACACAAGTGTTTCTTGTATCTATAGAACACATACGATGCTTCGGTGAGTTCCAATTGGAAATCATTGATTAGGTGATCTTATGATTTGAGCAAATGGTAAGAAAAGTGTGTATCAATCATGCCTTACATTCACAAACTAATTGAATATCATATACAAAAACATTAGACATACCCATAAAATTTATACAGGGAGATGACATCTCATCCCAAGGAGGAATGCACCCATTGTGGTCAGTTTAGAAGAGTTTGTGGGCGTGTGATGGATGGAGTGCCTGAGCCAATCCACCAATTGGAAGGCACGACTTAGTCTATACCCTTAATACCAGAGGAGACATGTATCCTTTCAGGCATTCCTCCAATCTTGGAGCCTGAGATAGAGGCAATGATCGATACATTGATGCCCATGGATGCTGAATTATTTGATCCTCTAAGAGAGAAAGCATCCATACCATTATATTATGGGTGCTGAGTATCTTGTCTGAAGATGCTACTTGCACTCCTAAGTGTGCAAGCAAAATACAGGTTGAGTGATGTGAGTGTGACCGAGTTATTTAGATACATTCTATGTACACTCCATTGATTTTCTTGACTCCATTATAAAAAACACTTATGCTTTTTCAAGGTGTTTTATGATTTTTTTTTTCAAGTTGCTAAAGTATCATACATTACCACTTGAAAATACCATGTTTGAGTCTCATGATGATGTGCGATATATTTTATGAAAGCTTGGCATGGACTATAACAGCATCTATCCATGTGTCAAAACACAATATTAGTGAGTTTAAAAATTTTCCAATTCCCATTTTTTGAATACTAAAAAGGTGGCACCCGGATAACATGCCCATAACTTTCTCAAAACTATATAACACAATATTAGTGAGTTTGGAAATCTTCCTATTCCCATTTTTTGAATAGTAAAAAGGTGGCATCTAGATAATATGTCCATAAGTTTCTCAAAACCATATGATGTGACCTATCATTGAAAAGCGATTGAAAAATGAAATCCATTGGGATATAGCACTCTATTTGGCGTTATAATATTCAAGTTATGACAAATCCAAAGATTTGACCATGTGTCCCAAACTTATGGGAAATTTCCATTTTTCCCAATATGGTGTTATATGAACCTATCATTGAAAAGTGCTTGAAAAATGGAATCTATTGAGATGTAGAGCGCTCGATTTGGAGTTATAATGTTCAAGTTATGACAAATCCAAAGATTTGACCACATGTCCCAAACTTATGGAAAATTCCCATATTCCCCAATATGGTGTTTCAACGATTACGTGTAGTTTTCAGGAGAGTATGGGACTATGGAGACATGTCCAAAGTGTGGTGCTCACAGGTATTAATAGGACTTGCAAGGGAAAAACATCCCTCAAAAAGTTCTTAGACACTTTTCACTTATCCCGTGTATATGGCATATATTTTGTATGTCGGGCATGGCAAGCTTGACAATGTGGCATGCATAGAATAGATTCAGAGATGGAGTCCAACGAATATTAGTGGATTCACGTGCATGGAGCCACATTGACTCTACCTTTCCAAGCTTTGCATGAGAGCCACAACGAATCTTTGGCTCGGTCGTGCTATGGATGGCGTGAACCCATTTGGTCTCTGCTCAAATTCTCACAGTGTGTGGCATGTAGTCCTCGTTAACTAAAACATCCCGCCTTGGCTTTCTATGAAGAAAGGACACCTGATCCTTAGCTTGCTCATTCCTGGGTGCTACAAAGTCAAGAATATAGACGTCTATCTCCGTCCATTAGTTGATGAGCTTAATATTTTTTGGGAGGAGGGGGTTGTAAGAAGCTGGGAATACTTAGAATACTAATAATATGCCATGTCACATTGACACTGGTATATAAGGAGAGAAGTTGTAATTTTTCACATCTTTTTGACATATCAATACATTTACAATCTTTCTCTCCCTTCTTGCTCCAAGCTTCCATGGCTTCTTCATCTTTCCTGTCTTTCTCTCTCCAATTCTAGTCTTTCTCTCTCCTCGTCACTCTATTTCTCTCTCTTTCTGCAATCTTTCTCTCTCCTCTGCAGTCTTTCTCTCTCCTCTTTCTCTCTCCCTAGTTCTCTCTCTGACAAGTGGTATCAGAGCTTCAGTCTTTGATCCATTATTTTCTTCCATTTTCACTCTCATTTTCCTATTTCAAAACCAATTTCAGACAAAAATGGTACAAGACAGTGACTAGTGGAGTGCTGCAGGATAACTACAGTTAGCAATGACTACATCTGGAGTTATTCAAGGTCAGATATGGCGGGTAAAGGCTTAAATGGCTGGACGTCATCAAATTTCATGCAAAAATGGAGGTAACTAGGGTAAAGAATGGTTAACCGGGCTTAGTTACAGACTAAACTACAGTTACTTTTCAAAAGAGAGCTTCTCTTCTCTCTCCTTCAAGCTTTTGGCTGAAGCTTCCATGGTGGATGTCAAGAATCTTCACAAATCTCTCTCTCTGTGCTGAATATCTCACTGCCAAACCATGGGGTAAAGAATCTTTGTTGCCTAAGCTACAGGAGGAGCACCATTGTTGATGCCTACTGCTGAAGACTAGCCCAGGACTGCCCAAAAAATGCGCCGCAAATTGCGCTGATCCTCCTGCCCTCTTCTCACTGCTTTGCTGCTCCAAATGCTCAGCTCACTGATCAAAGACTCTTAAGGCTTCATCAAACAATGGAGTACATCAACTTTCAGCCCCAGGGGAACTCTCATCAGCCATTTCTCTGTTCAAAACCCTAATACATAGCAGGGCAGCCATAGCCACAGACATGGAAGCTCAAATTTCTCAAGATTTTGGACTTTTCCGACCTTCAAGGCTTCTCTAAAGCTGAATACAAGCTGGATAGACTTCAAGATTGAAGACATTGAAGAGATTTCAGCCCGTGCATGTCAATGAAGCTCAAATGGAATGAATATTTTGGGGCTTTTCATCAGAGAGCTTGAATCTTTGAAGTTCAAGTGTTCAAGCAAGGCTGGAGTATTGATCTTTCAAGGATTTCATCATATTGAAGCATGTATGGACTGATTTCATGGAGATTTCAAGCTTTATGTTGGATCCATGGTGGATTATGAAGAACTCTTGCATCAACCGGGTTAAAGCTGATATCCATCATCATTTTCAAGCTTAATGGAGGTATTTTCTTTTGCTAATCTCTGAAATATCTCAATAATCCAATTGCTAATGGCTTTTCCACTTGTTGATGAGAGGTTATTGATCAATTAATTCACTGGATTGATCAATAGATTAGAGAATAGTATTAATTTTCTTCAATTTCAGCCTATTTCATTGAATTCCTTTTGATTCAAAACCATTACTCATCTTAGGTAACATTTGATCAGCTTGATGCATAACTTTGATCTGTTTTGTTGAAATTCTCTCTTATCCAAGCTGAAATATTGTAAAAGGGTAAGTACTAGCAATCAGTGAGTCACTGAATTGCATAGGTAAACCCTTCTCCCATCTCAAGTTTTCTTATCTCAATCAATTGCATCTCATGAAAGGCTGAATGAATATTTTTCAAATGCATATCATGCTGATTGCTTAGTACACTAGCCTTTGCCATGTTGATATTCCCACCGAGGAAAAAGGTGGATGCCGGGGGAGATAGTGGGACAAAAGAGAGGTGACCCTCCCTCACTATCGAAGATCCCGAAGGGGTGCAACCAACCGACCCGGGGGGAACTTTGCCCACCTCCCGGTGATTCGGAGCCCGTGTAGGGAGCCCGTCCTGCCGTTTTATCCCTCACACAGGTACAGCGAGTGGAAAATTGAAGATTGAAGACTTTCCAACGACTCAAGTACCTACTGGAGTAAAACAGGGTAAAACAGGGCATTTTCAGGTTACCCACAGGGTATTTACAGGTGGATACAGGTACACCCTTTGATACTGAAGTACAGATGCAGGTACTACAGGGTACCCACAGGTCCTATATACCCCTTTGCAGGGTTTGGTAGCCATTGAAGGTTACTTTCTTGCATTACAGGGTCAAAACAGGGCACTTACAGGTCTAAACAGGGTGCAGGATTGGACAGTTCAGACTCTGAAATTCAGTTACAGAATTTTCTGTCCTAAACCTGTTATAGCGTGCTATAGCTCATCTCGAAGAGGGCATTGTAAGCTTCGATTCGCACAAAAAAGTTTTGCAATCGGAGTTTTCTAGCCAAAGTTATAGCCGTTTTACTGACAGGGGGTACTGCAGGACTGCACTAGTATGGCAGGGCATAAAGGCAAAAATAAGGTCCAAGAGGACTATGCACAGCAAATCAGGGATTCTATGATGGAAAGCACATTTCAAGAGAACCCTGAAGAGCCTCAACAAGGAGAAATTAGTATGCTCAATGATACTTTGTGTGCCCATGAACTAAGGCATAGAGAGCGACATGAGGCCATGCTATCAAGAATGGATCAGATGGTTCAATCTACTGATCAGACCAAGGCTTCCATTGATAGATTGGTAATGTCCAACGACCTACTCATGGCACAAATCTCTAAACTTTTACAATTACAAGTGGCATCAAAAGAAGCTAATGAAAAGGCCTGTTCAAATACTGATCCTTCAGTTCCACTTCAGCCATCCAACCAAAATGGTCATGGAAATGGAATCATAGGAAGAAGAGGCATACCCAATAGTCAATATGAAGTGGGAGAAGCTTCACAAAGGCATGATGACTATTTGGGCAGTTTGAACGGAGCCAATACTCAAGCTTTTGGACTGCATACTCAGCATTCTAGGGGTGCTTTACCAACAGGAAGATTACAGGGTAATTCTCAGCCACCTGTTGGAAGATTTCAATCTCATTTTGGGGGTTCTGTACTTGGAAATTCTGATCAGCCAGTTTTGGGACAGCAACCCTTCCATGATAGAGAATTCAAGGACAAAATTGTTTTATCCAAATTCAATGGCCAGTCATCTTCACCATCAGAATTAGAGGAATGGACCTCTAAGATGGAGTCTTATTTTGACATATTTCCTAAAACTGATGTTATGAAGATACACTTTGCCTCCTTGCATTTAGAAGGATTTGCTCACACTTGGTGGAGGTATATCAAGAAAGAGAATATACTTATTGAGAATTGGGAAGATTTCAAGGCACTTATGGCTGAAGTCTTTGTTTCACCTCTTGAAAAAGAGAAGTTAGAACGAAGATGGTATGCTTTGGAACAAAGGGGCCTAAGTGTAAGAGAATATACAAACCAATTCCTCAACTTGACCATGTATGTGGAAAACATCAGTGATGAGGCCAAGTTACATAAGTTCATGTATAGTTTAGAACCATCCTTGTCAGCTGATGTTATGGCACAGAATCCTACTTCACTTTTCAAGGCTATTGAGCTTGCAGAGCGCTTTGGAAGGAAGTATAGGAAAGAGTCTTCATTTCAGCCAAGTTATGGACAGCCAAGGACTGTTTTAAAGCAAGGGCAAGTTGGTAACAATTATGGCAGCAATCATATGCCTAGTGGGAGCTTACGGATACCAACTTATCCTCCATTTAATGCTTCTAGGCTTCAAAACAATTTCAGGACAGCAAACAGTCCAAAGGTTGAATTTAAGCAAGGTGACAATAAGCCTAAGTCTACTTCAGCCAATACAAATTCCAGAAATATTCCCATGGATCTTTACAAGGAAAGAAAGGACAAAGGCTTATGCTTCAAGTGTGGAGAAAAGTATACTCCTGACCATGCTTCAAAGTGTGTATACAAAAACGCCAAGCCAAAAATTCAGAGTATGCTAGTTCTTGAGGATCTTGAAAATGACATAGATGAAGTTAATGCAGTCCCAATCAATGCTGAAAATGAAGATTTCGAGGATGATGGTGGACATGAGTACTTCTATGAT
Organism: Lygodium microphyllum; assembly: GCF_053477565.2. NCBI lineage: Eukaryota > Viridiplantae > Streptophyta > Polypodiopsida > Schizaeales > Lygodiaceae > Lygodium > Lygodium microphyllum. The sequence continues at coordinate 39,461,751 of NC_141157.1, read as the reverse complement.
CCATCTGACTCTTTTCCTTTTGATCCAGGCGGTGATATCCCATTTGATCCTGGTGGATTTTGTAATGAGTTGCCTGCTGCCACTAATTGTTCTATCTCTATGGATGCTTGGACGGGATCTAAGAACCCTAATACACTTCGTATGAAGGGAAGCATATGTGGAAAGCCAGTGTTCATCCTGATAGATAGTGGCAGTACCCACAGTTTTGTCAATAAATCCATTTTGTACAAGTTGAATTGTGTTCCCACCGACTTACAGCAGCCCATTAGAGTACAAGTGGCTAATGGTGAAGAGGAAATCAGCACACAGATTTGTCCACAGGTTTCTTTGCAGATGGCTGAAAATTTTGAAGTCAAAGTAAACCTGATCACTTTGGAAATGGGGCCCATAGATATTGTACTTGGTTGTGACTGGTTGATGACCTTAGGCAGGATTACTATGGATTTCTCACAGTTATATATGGAGTTTTTCTCCAATGGACAGCTCATCTGTTTACAGGGGATCCCTAGTAAATCTGATTTTCAGCTTATCACCATTCAACAACTCAAGAAAGAGTACAAGAAGCGCTCACAGATATTTGTATTGCATTTGAACAAAGAAACATAGGATCAGCCCAATAATTCAGCAAACCATCCAGCCTTGACAGCTCTTCTTGAGGAGTATAGAGATTTATTTGAAGTACCTACTTCATTGCCTCCTAAGAGAGCGGTGGATCACCCCATTGATTTGGAACCCAACTCAAAGACGATTAATAAGCCACCTTACAGACTATCAAAATGTGAACGAGAGAAAGTAGCCAAGCAAATCAAAGAGCTTCTTGAAATGGGATTCATTGAACCAAGTTCTTCACCGTATGCATCCCCAGTCCTGTTAGTCAAAAAGAAAGATGGATCTTTCAGAATGTGCATTGACTACAGGGATCTTAACAAGATAACAGTGAAGAACAGGTATCCTATACCCAGGATAGATGATTTGCTTGATGAGCTTAAGGGGGCTCGATTCTTCACGAAGATTGATTTGAGATCAGGGTATCATCAGATTCGCATGAGAGAGGGTGATGAGGTTAAGACTGCTTTTAGGACTGATCGTGGGCTCTACCATTTCTTGGTGATGCCATTCGGCCTTACAAACGCTCCAGCTACCTTTCAAAGCCTGATGAATAAGATTCTACAACCTTTCCTCTTTCAGTTTGTCTTGGTGTTCTTCGACGACATTTTGATCTACAGCAAGACTTTTCAGGATCATTTGTCGCATATGAGGAAGGTTTTTGATGTGTTAAGACATCATAGGCTTTTTGCTAAGGAGAAGAAGTGTTCTTTCATGCAGACTGAAGTGGAATACTTGGGACATATAGTCAGTGAAAAAGGAATACAGGCTGATCCCAAGAAGGTGCAATGCATAAAAGATTGGCCAACGCCTACTACTACTACCTCTCTTAGAGGATTTCTTGGTCTATCGAATTACTTACCTCCGCTCCTATTCTTGTATGCCCGGATTTCTCTAAAGAGTTTACTATACAATGTGATGCTAGTGGCCGTGGCATTGGGGCTGTTTTGCTTCAGGAGCATGGAGTAATTGCATTTGAAAGCCGTAAGCTTACTGATAAGGAGATGGCCATGAATGTTTATGATCAGGAAATGTTGGCTATTTTGCATGCAATCAAGAAATGGCACCATTACTTATATGGCAGCCGATTCAGAGTACATAGTGATCATCGCGTACTCAAGTATTTCCTTACTCAGTCAAATCTTACTCCAAAGCAACGACGATGGGTAGCAACATTACAAAATTATGACTTTGACATCACTCATACAAGGGGCAAAGATAACATAGTGGCTGATTCTCTCTCTCGTATGTGGGCCTGCAAAGTATCAGCCATAACGGAATTACATAGTGATTGGATTGAAGAGCTACAAGAGGCATATCTCTTAGATGAGGAATTCAGCCAAATCTTTCAGAAATTACAGCAAGGTCTTATGGAAGAAAACTCGCACTACCAGCTTAAAAATGGTCTTATTTGGTGGAAGGGCAAGATTGTTATTCCCTCTACTTCTTCTTTCAAGCGAAAAATTATGGAGGAGATGCATTCTTCGCCTTTAGCTGGACACTTGGGAGTTTTCAAGACTTATGACAGGATCAGCAAGAGCTTTTATTGGAAAGGACTGTGGAAAGATGTCAAGGACTTCGTTATGAAGTGTATGCCTTGTCAGCAAAATAATGATAGCACCCATAAGCCAGGGGGTTTATTGCAGCCATTGCCTATTCCTACGGGTAAATGGACTCATATTACTATGGACTTTATCACTGGCTTACCTACTACCAAGAAGGGGTGGAATAGTATTTATGTGGTGGTTGACAGACTCACCAAAGCAGCTCATTTTATCCCAACAAAAATTCAGTTTACTGCTTCTCAGGTGGCCAACCAGTTTATGGAGCATATTTTCAGATTGCATGGATTACCGCAGGTGATTGTCCATGATAGGGACTCAAAGTTTATGAGTAACTTTTGGCAAGCAGTATTTACATCTATGGGTACCAAGTTGGCTCCATCTACGGCTTATCATCCTCAAACTGATGGACAGACAGAGAAAGTTAATAAATGGTTGGAGACTTATCTTCGCCATTTTTGCTATGATGTCCAAACCTCATGGGATTCTTGGTTACACCTGGCTGAGTTTGCTTATAATAATTCCACTCATGTGAGCATAGGAGTTTCACCCTTTGAGGCTTTGTATGGTTACAAGGTGCCCCTACCCACAGTCATTTTTAACGAAAAGATCAACCCTCATGGGAAGGAAGAGTTGGATAGAATGCAGACCCTTCTTCAGCAATGCAAGGTGAATCTAAGGAAGGCTCAAGATCAGATGAAGATGTATGCTGATGAGAAGAGGAGGCCTTTAGAGTTCCAGGAAGGAGAGCTGGTTTTGTTGAAGGTGCCCAAATCCAAGTATTCTACATTGAAAGATGGATCCAGTAATAAGCTTGCCCACAGATTCTATGGCCCTTACAGGATCCTTAAGCGGATTGGAGATTTGGCATACAGACTAGAGCTTCCCTCTTCTACAAAAATTCATAACGTCTTCCATGTTAGTCAGCTCAAGCCCTATTATGGTGATCCAGTGGATTTAGTTGATGAGCTGCCACCTATTGATGAAGATGGTATCGTTCAGTACATCCCAGAGGCTGTTATAGGTCAGCGTGAAAAGAAGCTTCGATCACGTTCTATTGTGGAATATTTGATTAAATGGAGAGGTTTACCCTCTGAAGAGGCTTCTTGGAGACCTGATTCAATATTGGATGAGTATCCATACTTGAAGGATACATTGGTGGCTGAAGCCTATTGCTTATGGAGCTAGTATTGGTGCAGACTAGTTCAGGACAGCACACTGTTTTAGAACAGTTTTTGTCGTACTTCATTTTCAGAATTGAGCGATCTACATGAGCTTAAAGTACTCTTCAAGAGCTTCGTTTTGATATGTGGTACACCTCATTTGGACACTTCTATCAAAAGTTATGGCTGATTTGGTCCAGCAGGGACTGTTATTTCAGCAAGCTGTCTACTTTCTTCTGGAACTATTTGTTGAAGATTCTATGGCTCCAATGGCTTCTAAAGTTCTTCAAATCATGTATATAGCAGGGTCCACTTTCCGTACTTCAAATTCAGCCCTTGTAATGATAAATTCTTCACTCATTCCCTATTTGTAAAGCTGTAAAACAGAGTAGTACTCTGTTCTATCCATCTTTTCTTTAGCTCTTTCTAGTTTTGTTTTTGGGGACAAAAACTTTTGGGAAGGGATGGATTGTAAGAAGCTGGGAATACTTAGAATACTAATAATATGCCATGTCACATTGACACTGGTATATAAGGAGAGAAGTTGTAATTTTTCACATCTTTTTGACATATCAATACATTTACAATCTTTCTCTCCCTTCTTGCTCCAAGCTTCCATGGCTTCTTCATCTTTCCTGTCTTTCTCTCTCCAATTCTAGTCTTTCTCTCTCCTCATCACTCTATTTCTCTCCCTTTCTACAATCTTTCTCTCTCCTCTGCAGTCTTTCTCTCTCCTCTTTCTCTCTCCCTAGTTCTCTCTCTAACAGGGGTTGCCATGGAAGATATGAGCAAGCATGATGGTTGACGGTCCACCAATATATGAGCCATTCTCATGTGGACCATGCATGACTTTTCGAGATTCGAGGAGTGCTCAGGTAAGTAGGTTTCTATTCTCGTTGGTGATATCTAATATAGCTTGTTTAAGTTTATGTTGACTAAATAGGGGTGCTAGGATAGACATGGTTACCTCAGGTTATCATATATGTCCATTCTGTGGGCCACAGTTAGACTCTCGAAGGTCACAAACCATGAAGAAGATAGTATATCAAGGACAGACCACTTCCTTGCCAGAGGGTCATGAACGGAGGGAAGGTTTTCTTGAATGACCTCCAACACGAATGAATGCCCTAAGCTGGTATGAGTTGAAAATGGTCCACACAGAGTCACATCCAAACACAATGCGGTGGTTCTCAGTTTTCTACAATTTTTTATATTGGACCTACATACAGATCTCTTGTTGGATCCCATGCATATTTTCAAGAATGTGGGTAGCTTACTATGGGACTGCATCACTAGAAAGAGAGACATTGGGTGGTAGAGGCATGAATGGATTTGAATGAGGCAGGCAAGATGGAGGCGCTTTGGCCATAGTCGAGCACGCTGATGGTCACTTGCAGCTACCTCTCACTCCTTGGGTTCTATCCAGTAAAGAAGAGCGCATTGTGAAGCAAATTATCAGGTCTATCCACACCTCGATGGGTATAATGTGTTCCTTCAAATCCGCTTTTTCTAAAGATGACCAACTATTAGGGCTAAAATCCCATGATTGGCATAAGATATGTTAGGTTTGTACTAGCCTCGATTGTAAGTGACTTGTGTATTTCTCTATTTAGTGTCTAGTTGATGTTTGTAATGTTTCTGCATTTATGGCAGTTTGTACTACCCATTGCGATCACAGGATACCTCACTCCAAAAATACGCGGGGCGATTTATAGGTTGTCAAATTTATTGCAATGGATCTCATAGAAGGAGATCAATACATCCTCTATTGAATCTGCAAGGTGGGGAGTAGTGGAGATGGTCTGTCTCTTTGAGAAGTATCTACCCACCAGCATGCTCACAATACAAACCCGCCTGCTCGTGCATCTTGTATATGAAGTGAACATTTCGGGACTCATACATATGCAATGGATGTTCTTTCTGGAGCCCTTTTTTAACCCCAAGCCAAGAAGGCAGAAGAATGAATGAAAAAGCGAGAAGAAGATGGAAAAAGAGCAAAGACACGCAGGCGGCCTTTAAAGCTAAGCTGGGGCCAAAAGCGTAATTTTAAATGAAAGGAGCCTCAAAAACTCTAAAAACTCTTGTAAAAGAGTGCCATGCTCTCTTCTGTGCCAATTGCAAAGTATTAAACGGGTGTAGGCTAGAGGCACAAGGCTAGAGGGGGGAAATAGACAAAGGACCTTGGCACAATGGCCGGTCATGTAAAAAGGGATGGGCGCCCATGGGATTTTTAGGGTTTGTATATATAAAGTTCAAAAAGAGAATGGAAGCTCATTCTTTGGTGTGTGGCTAACAAGAGATCTTCTCTTCTTCTCTTCTTCTCCTCTTCTTGCTTGTGTATGCTCTTGAGAGAGGGAGTGTGAGAGTGTGAGAGAGTGAGTGTGTGAGAGTGAGGGATCAAGAGGGTGAAGCTCTTCACCATCTCCTCTTCTCTTCTTCTCTTCTCTTCTCTTCTCTTCTCTTGCGTGCACGCTATGGTGGATGGAGCTTGGAGATGGAGGAGGCTTGAGGATGCTTGAGCTAGCATCTAGAATCGTGGAGCTACCGGTGTGTGCGAGAGAGAAGGCAACTCATGTCACCATCGAGGTAAGCTCACTACACTTGTAGGATCGACGGTGCGTTGGCTAGGTGAGAGATAGCCATTAGAGCTTGCTTGGAACGCTTGAAACAATAAGCGGTTTATGGGTCTTGGCGGTTGAGCGAAAGCTTTCACATTTTGGTTCCATTGCCGGGACGAACGGATTCAAGCTTGAGCGCGCTTGCGCACCTCATATCGAGCATCGAAGTAAGGGATTCATCCCCGAAACAGAGCTTGAGATAGGTAGGAAGTTTGGGTATTTTGATATTCAAAACAAGTAAGTATTTTGGGTTAGTTTGTTTGTTTGATGATTTCAAGACATGGAGAAATCATTTCAATTTGTTGCTTTCGATTCTTGTTGGATTTAGTGTAGGATAGGATTAGGAGATCGAATCGGAAAAGGGTAGGGTTTACTGTTGCAAAACAGGGCATAAATCGTGCAAAAAATGGCAAAAAGCTTGCTTGGGATGCTTAATGTCGGCAAGTGAGTGATTGGAGCATCAAAACCTTACCCATGAAGGGGTTTAAGAGCCAAGAGGCTAAGGGAGAGCTCATTTGCAACCATTGTAGAGAGAGAGAGAGAAAGAGACAGAGCCCCTGCGAAGATTCGATTCGATCTTGTCATCGGAGAGCCTACCACTCACCCCAGGTATACCAATCACTTCCTTAGTGCCTTAGTTAGGATTTGGAAGTTTGTGCTTGGCTGCCCCATTGAACTAGTCAGTGACCAGGGGACACACTTCATCAATGAAGTGATAGCGCATCTCCTATCCACCTTCCTAATTATCCATCGAAAATCCTCTCCATACTACCCTCAAGCAAATGTCCAGGCCGAATCCATGAATGAGATTCTTGTCAATGTCCTAACCAAGGTGGTCTCTGCCTCGTGCAGCGACTAGGATAACAAGCTGATGGCAACCTTGTGGGCTTACCGCACAACTTATAAAACAACTGTCAGCCAGACCCCCTTTAGGTTGACCTACAAAACCGAAGCAATTCTCCCCATAGAATTCTTCGTGCTTAGCCTGCAAATTGCACTTTAGGAGCGATGGGAAGGAAAAGAGGCATGGACACAATGCCTAGTTGAGCTCAAATGCCTCTCAAAGACTCACCTTCTAGCCACTCATGCACTCATATGTGAGAAGGCACAACGCAAGAACTGGTTTGACAAGCATGTCAAGCAACACAACTTTGAACAAGGCGATTAGTGCTCCTATACTCAGTTATGGGGCATAAGCAAAAAATGAAGTTTAGGGGTCTTGGACCTTTCAAAGTCTGTGCAATCAGCCAAACAGGCAACGTTGAACTCGAGACTCTAGATGGTGAGGGAATAGGCTTCTTCAATGGCAGTCGTGTCAAGAAGTACTATCCCCCTACACATCCTTTGCATGAGCCACCAATGTTGGAACCGCCTGTCAAAGTACGAGTAGCCACCATTACTGAAATCGATGATGAGGATGAGGAAACCATGGAGCCCACATACCGGCACATCATGGTCACTGCCAAGCAAATATGCATCTTCAATGCCTTGATTGACGAGGGAGCGGACTTCAATGTCTTGACTCATGATCATTGGACCCAACTTGGCAAACCACCACTACAACCCACTAATGCCAAATTAAGCCCATGGTGGTGTTTAGGGTTCATTTTAATAAATAACCGTGAATTTTGGGGTAGCGGAAAAACAAGGAAAAATAAAAGGGAAAATACCTGGTAGGGGGTGTATGTGAATGCAAAGAATGCGCTCTCCTCAATCCAAAAATATCTGGATTTGTTTCGATATTTTTCAGGGTGTGTTTTGAATGAAAAGTGATTTGTTTATTAATTTAGGATTGAATGAAGTATTTTGACAGCTGATAAAATATGACAAAAATAAGTAAAAATATTAATGGAAATTTTAGGAATTTTTTGAAAATTAATTTGGAATTTTTTACCATTTTTAATGATTTTTTTTCATTTTTTGGGTATTTTTAAAGGATTGTGGAATTTTAAAATGGTCTGAAATGTTTTTTCTGAAATTTGCAGGTTAGAAAAAATAGGGCAATTTGCTGCAAAAATAGTGGGAATTTTTCTAGATTTTTCTGTATTTTTTGTGAATTTTTAAGTGTTTTTTAATGATTTTTTTTAAATTTTTCAAGGTATTTTTTGTTTTTGTTAAGGTTTGCGGGTTTTGAATTAAAAATCTGGGAATATACCCAGGAATAGGCTGCGTGGCAGCTGCGTGTCAGCAACCAGCTAACAAGCTTCCGCACCCGCTCACGAGCAATCACGAACAACCGAAACAATCACACACTCGAGCGTGTGGCTGCGTCTCGAAGGAAAACCGGGGTGTATGTGGATGTCGAAGCCATGTGGCTGCGCGGTTATGGCCTCGATGGTAACCTACCTCTCTAGGAGTAGGTATCCTACCAACGATAGTAGTCTGCAAAACAATTATGATATATACAAACAATTATGAGACACAAGTATTAGAACAAATTATATAAAGAATTGAAAGAAATATAAATTTTAAAAAACTAGAAATCAAAATATACTTATAAACTTTGCCTCCCACGACTCTCTACCGCCCGATCCGTAATGCGACGATCCCATGGTTTCCATTTGGATGCGTCACGCCTATGCGTGCTGGCGACTCTTCACTTTCTTTGCTGCTTTCTTCTTGGCTTTCTTCCACTCTATGTGGTGGCACATAAGTGGTTGGCTATAGGCTCCATGCCCCTCCTCCTCTCTCCGCAGTGACTCCCTGCTGGCGTGTGTCATGAGGTGGGATCTTTAGGCAAATCCCTCACTTTTGTGTGTCCCCAATCATCCGAGAATCGTTGACCCTCAGGATTTGGGTACCTCCTATGGATTGCCCTCAACACCTCCTGCCACAAGCCACTTTTCTGATTCTTGAAGTAAACAAAACAATCTTTATACATCGCATACATGATGCTCCTCATGTATGCCATTACATCCCTTCCTTCATCATCATGGAAGATGCCACCAGTATCTGTAACTCTATAGTATTGGCGTACAGGCTCCTCTACGTGATCTTCTGGTGAGGGTGATCGCTCGCCACCTCCTAGGCAACCCCCACACAAGCCTCATCCTCCCCCTCGAGTCTCCCTCCTCCCTCTCTGTCCACTATCCTCTGCCTCGCTGGATGCAAGTGCTTCTGTAAATGCACGTGCGTCAGCTGACGCTTGTGCTTCAGCCAATGCATGTATAGGTGCTACACGTGGAGTACCTGCAATTGGAGTTTGGACATTTGGTGTTTGGGAAGCAGTGCCAGGCAAAGACGTCAGAGGCATTCCAGACATGACACTGAACACCTCGTCTGCTGTGGGAGAGCGGCCAAGGTATCTAGTCATCTCTCCCATGAAGTCTTCCTTACTAGGAAAATCTCCAAAAAATGCATTGACCCCTCTGCCGAACAAGCCCAATGTATCATTCATGCGATCCAAATCTGGGTCATTGCTAGATGAACCAGGATGCGACATCTACAAACAAAACATAGGAAAAAGACAAATTCGTAGGCTGGCGCGTGTATAATCGCGTCTGAAATGCCAGATAGACACGCTCTCAGATGCATCCCTAAGGTCAAACCCTCTGGTCAGAGCACGTGTATATCCGCATCTGAGATGCAGAATAGACGCGCTCTCAGATGAGATTCTAAAGTCAATGCTTCTGGATAGCAGCGCGCGTGTATCCTCGTGTCTGAAATGCAGAATACACGAGCCTGGAGATGCGACTCTGAAGTCAAAGCTTCTGGGTAGGGCGCGTGTATTCCCACATCTGAGATGCAGAATACACGCGCTTGGAGACGCGACTCTGAAGTCAAAGCTTCTTCTGGATAGAGCACGTGTATTCTCTCGTCTCTGAGGCAGAATACACGTGCTATGAGATGCGACCGTAGACGCAATGACATCAAACATAGCTTCGCGTCTATACCTGCGTCTGTACTGAAATTTAGATGCACTGGCAAATATGCTCAGTCGGCTGATTTCAATCCGACAACCGCCATTCATGATTTATTTGTGCTATAGAAGTTCAATCATAGATCCTAATATATATATATATATATATATATATATATATATATATAGAGAGAGAGAGAGAGGACTCACCTGGGGTATTTGGTGTGGATGGGTGGTGGCGCTTCTTCCTTCTCCTTCTTCCTCTCCTTGGTGAGTTACTCTCCCTTGATGCTTGCTTGCTGCTTGTTGTCTCCTCCCTTTGCTTCTTCTTCCTCTTGTTCTCCTCTCTCTTGTTCTCTCTTTCTTCCTCTCCTTGGCTTTCTTTTTTCCCCTCTTGTCTCTTTGAAGTTAAAGAAGAGGTGAGTCATGAGGAGGTGAGGCATGAAGAGACTAGTGGAGGTAGACTGCATGTCGGCTAAACTCGAGCTTTAGAACGTGCAAAAAACGCATGAAAGGAAAGGTGCAGTTTGAAAAGAAATGGTTCAAGTATCTTTTGAATTTTGACTTTTGCATTTATTTTCGCGTGTATATGCGCGTCTAAGTTTACGTAAAAGTGCTTATAGATGCGAAGTTAGATGTGCAAATAGATGCAGATTTAGACGCATAGGTAAACGCAAATATAGACGTGCATTTAGCTTTTATCATGAATTTTTGTTTTTAAGATAAGTTTTGATAGTAAGTTCTTACCATAAGTTTTTATGTATTTATGATAAGTTTTGTGTATTTAAAATTGAGATCTTAGAATAATTAATACTCCAGCTTGAAGTTTTTATGTAAACATATGAATAACAAATTTGATGTTGTCATGAATTAGGTTTAATCATGTCATCGTCATCACCTAGTGCGGTGCATGCTGATGAGTCAATGAGCACATCCTCAACTGAGATGAAACATTACGCCTTCATAATCGAGATGCATGGCTATGACGAAAAATTAAATGCATGTGTGATCATTGTCGAGGGTGTATTTTTCGAGCACGTTGAGTTGCAATGTCACACCTCAGCATGTATGGAGAATGGGACCGAGAAAAATCACCGGTATTCATTGTTTTCTTTTAACACTAAGATTGCTAGTCTATGTTACTCAATATATATAAACGTACATGAAACTCCCTTTTGTGGTTGAGTAGGATGCGGTACCACATCCTCAAATGCTCCCTCTCGGGCGTCAAGAGGCTACAAAACGTCGACTTGAGGAGGCAGAGTCTTCAAGAAGAGTGGATACTGACGACCATGATAGTAGCCCTCATGAAATGCCCCATCAAGTTGTAGAGGATGAGATTTTGGACAACATGGTACACCATCTATTTTCACAATCGGTTCAGGGAGAAGGTCACTCTAGGAAGCCAGATGACCCACTATACGTAGCGTCATCTACTCCATTGTATGAAGGTTGTACGTACTCCGTTCTTTGTGCGTCCCTTGAGATACTTAACTTGCAAACAATTTATGGATGGAGTAATGTCAGTTTGAATGCGTTATTGAAGTAGGTATCAATTCAGTTTGGCTTATGAATCATAATATTAATTGTTCTATTTTGAAATCAGACACAAATATATGTTGGCGATTTTTTAACTCACTTTTAAAAATATATGTAGGTTATTATCACAAATGCTTCCAAAAGGAAACAAATTGCCAACTAAGAGAGAGCAAGCAAGACATTACTTGACATCTCTGGGAGGCCTCGATTATGTCAAGATCCATGCATGTGTCAATGATTGTGTCTTATTTAGTGGGACTCATGAGTTTGCACGAGAGTGTCCAATTTGTGGCGAATCAAGATACGAAGTGGAGATGAAGTCAATGGATGTGCCTCGTAAGGTTTTGCGACATTTTCTGATTGTTCCACGTATTCAAATTATATTCAAGTGTAAGTCTATTGGAAAGCTCATGTCATGGCATGCTAGTCATCGTTCAAGTGATGAAAAATGGAGGATCCCTGTGCAGACACACCGGCATGGCAACATATAGATCATTTGTGGCTTGTTTTCAAAGAAGAGCCAAGAAATTTGAGATTTTGATTTAGGTATGGATGGAATCAATCCATTTGGCATCAAAAGCACATCATACAGTGTATGGCCAGTGGTATTGGTGAACTATAATATTCCTCCATCCATGGCAATTAAAAAGGGACATGTAATGTTGTCCCTTCTGATTCCTGGAAAGCACAAGGTAAAAAACATGGACATTTACTTAGAGCCTTTGATTGAAGAGTTAGAATTGTTATGGGAAGGTATTGAGGTGCAAGATACAAGCACATCTGCATCCTTTAGAGATTTCATGTTGAAGGCCATGTTGTTGTGGACCATGCATGACTTTCCAGGATACGAAGAGTGTTTAGGTACATGTATATAACTCTATATATGAAATTCAGGACTTGAATCAATTGCATTTTATTAATTCACTTGTTTGTTCAGGTTTAACCACATCAGGATATCATGCATGTCCTATTTGCGGTCCCTCTCTAGTTTCCTCTAGGATGGCACGTTTAAAGAAGGTTATCTATGACAATCATCATCGATTTCTTCCTATTGACCATCCCAAATATGTTCTCCCTACTAATGGAATGACTCCACAATCTCTAACCATTCGAGATTGGAAGGAGAGATGGATTAATGCCGACAGCCACCCTCCACTCGGCATGAGTCAGTAAGAAGTGTATTTCTCTCGATTGACTTTAAAGTATTTAGCATGATGAATTGTTTACATAATATATTGTTTATTTGTTAGGTTCTCTATATTTTTTCGTCTTTCGTATTGGACTAAACTCAATATCAATCACCTGTTGGACCCCATGCACATATTCAAAAATGTTGTATCTACATTATGGGATCACTTGATAGGGACTCATGATTTAGTCAATGTAAGGGAGGATTTTCGTAACATTGGTCACATGAGACAAGCCTGTCCACGCATTGGATCTAGAGGAAAGATTGAGCTATCCCATGCACCTTGGATGTTGTCAAAGAACGAGGAAAAATTAGTGAAGGAACAAATATGTAGCTTTTGAACACCCACAGGATGTATGAGATGTCTCAAGGGAGCCTTCATAAAGAAAAAGAAAAGAGGTGTGGAGCAACTATCTGGTTTGAAGTCCCACGATTGGCACAAAATGATTCAAGTAAGGGTATCTCTAACCATGAATATAGTAATTGGTGAAGTAACTATGTGTAAACTTTGGGGTATGATGACTTTTTCCTCAACTAATCATTTGATCTATGAATATTGTTTACATTCAGTTCGTACTTCCTACTAGCATATCCCATTGTGTATCCAAAGATGTACATGATATCATTTACAAGATAGGAGAGCTTGTGAGGTGTGTATACATTGTATTTTTTCATTATATATCTTTGAATTTCTACACAAAAATAAACAATTGTCAAATACATCCTGGCAGATACGTGAGCTCGAAGGAAATTGATCCAAACACATTGCAAGATGCTCGAGTATTATCTGTTGAGGTGGTTTGTTTGGTGGAGGAAAATTTTCCTCGATCCATTTTGACTACTCAATTACATTTACTCGTACATTTGATTAATGAGATCGCACTTTGTGGAGCAGTTCATGCAAGGTGGATGTTTTTTCTTGAGGGCTTCATGAAAACCTTGAAAGATTTTGTGAGACAAAAAGCACAACCTGAGGGAAGCATGGCTGAGGGTTGGTTAGTGCAATCATCCCTTGTTTATATCTCTGAATATCTTGCTGAAGTGAACCCCTCTCAACCACGACTATGGAAAGATGATGAAGACTTGAGGATGACCTCTATAATACCTCAAGGAAAAGGAATGAGTAAAGTGCTAACAAAAGAAGAACTTCGTAAGTTAAATAGTTTTTGTGTACTCAATAGTGATGTAATGAGCAAATGGGTGACACTATATAATGAAGCAAGGGCAAGAAGAAAAAGCGAAAGACAAGCATTTCACCCCAGATATGGACGTAATGTCTCATTTCCAGATCATCTAAATGCACTCCCACGTCATATTGATATAGATTGGTTACATGAGGAAATGGAGAGAATGGAAAAAGAGGAGGAAATTAATATATCTCAAGAAGAGTGGGAATATGCATGAGGTTGCTTATCAAAGGTGAGACATACTATCAATTAATTTGTTTCTAGTTATATTTTATATAATAAATTGACATGTTTGATCTTAATCTTTTACTACTAGTGCACATTATTCAATGCTATTTGGTATGAGGATAAACATCTTCGAACTCAACATATAGATGAAAAGAGAAATACCCAAGATTGTGGTGTCCTTGCTCACTTCGAGGATGCCAATGGTACCATGGAAGGTTATTGTGGCTTGATCCAAGATATTCTGAAGCTTGACTTCAGACGATTCTTTATATATGTACTGGATATGAAGTGGTTTAAAGAAGTGGTAACAAATGGTGAGCATTGCATAATCAGATGTCATCCAAGTGGTTTTGTAATCATTGACTCTACAAAATTTCACTAAAACAAGAATGACACATTAGTACTACCTCAACAATGAGAGTAGGTATATATGCAAAAGCTAATTTTTTTATATGTATACATGTGATACATATACACAATATAATAAGTATTTAAGTTTCTTGCTTTTATTTTTCAAATACGAGTTGTGTATCATCCAATGGTAAACAATAACCGATGGTGGTATGTCATCCCTATATCTAATAATTCAAAACCAATATATGGTAATATTACCGACATAGAGATAGCAGATGACAATCCAATAATTAATGATGATGTACATGATGACACCATAATGGATGATATGTGTGATATAGTACAAGATGAACCTCGCGAGGATGTTCAAGGAAATGCAGAAGAGGACAATAATGTGGTTGATGATATTGATGAAGTTATTGAGCAATATAGCAACACATCTGATAGTGGGATAGACTTATTTGTTTCGTTACCTCTTGATAACACAGACCTAGAAGTAGATAGTTTAGCAAGGGCTGATCTCATTGAAGATGAGATGGATCATTCACTGTAACATACTTAATTTGCTTAATGATTCAATGTGTATTCTTAATTCTATGGAAAATATCATGTGCACACGTGCATACTCAAGAATCAATAGTCAAGTTTAAAGCTATGAATTTTCCATAATAAAAAGGAAGTATTTTTTATCATCTTCAAGTAGAGAAATTACGAGATACATGCAATGCCTGCTACTAATTGTATAATAAGGTTTGTGTTGCTTGCTGCTAATTACTTATATCAGGCTTGTCAACTGGAGGAACTGCCATTCATTAGAGAGAAATGTAAAAATAATTATTAACTCTGGTTTTTTATTATATTAAGTCCAATTTCAGGTGGTTAAATAATTATGCGTCTGAAAACGCGTCTATATTCGCGTC
This sequence comes from Lygodium microphyllum, assembly GCF_053477565.2. NCBI lineage: Eukaryota > Viridiplantae > Streptophyta > Polypodiopsida > Schizaeales > Lygodiaceae > Lygodium > Lygodium microphyllum. The sequence goes on along the minus strand of NC_141157.1, from coordinate 39,446,526 downwards.
TATTTGCACGGATATATAGACGTAAAATTCACGTCTATTTACACGTGCATATAGACGCAATGATAGATGCGCCCGACTTTGCGCGTCTATGCCTCGTTTCTGTTGTGGTGTAGAAAGCACACCAGCAAGAGGAGAGTCCCTAGCTTCCAAGGCCACGGAAAGAAAGAAGGCCTCGTCCAAGGCCTTTTTTATTTCCTATAGAAGCATTTTGACTGTGCTTATCCACTAGGAGGCAGTGAAGGAGACACAAGATGCAGAAGAAGGGGAAGGAGAAATGCCTGACAGGTCACCCCCTCGCCAAGACAAAGAGAGGTCTAGCGACACGACCAAGACTGATAAGGAAGGGCAAGAACAAGAAGAATAATCGGGCAAAAAACAGGCCAAGAAACCTAAGAAGAAGACGGCACAAAAGAAAAAGAACCCGGATGAAGGCCGCAAGAAGGAGAAAGAGGATTTGGAAAAGGCAAAAAGACAATCCCTCAAGGAGGCCGAGGAGAGGGAGAAGAAAAAGAAACAGGAAGAAGAAAGAACAAAGGAAGAAGTCAACATGACTAAAAAGGTGTCAAAACAGGGGGCCGAGAAGAGGAAAAGGAAAGAACAGAAAGAAAAAGAGAAACTGGAGGAAGAGTACAGGAAAGCTGAAGAAGAAAGGCAAATAAGATCTACTGAGGAAGAAGAGAAACTAAGAAGGAAGGAGGAGGAGGACTTGACCAAAGCCACACGACAGTCCATTGAGCAGTAGTGCAAGGCTGATGATCTGGGAGCCTGGAGCCTGCTGAGGGAAAAAGAGCCTAGTTCTAGAACACAGGTACTAGAAGTCACGTCGCCCGCTATCCTTGAAGGCAAAGACAAGGCCCTTCTCCATCCTATCCCCACCCTCATGGTGCCCTCCATCGAACCAACCATCCTCACCCCTAGCATCCCCACCAGCATGGAGGTCTCCAAGTTCGTGGCCTAGATATAATATTTTATCAATAAAGAAATGGCCCAGGGAAAGAGCACAGAGACCACGGCCACGGGGCAAAAGAGACCAGCCACAGATCTGAGTTGAGACAGGACCAGAAGCATTAGAGAGTGGAAGCCTCGGCCACCCTAATCCACACAAAAATGATGCTACCAGCCACTTACAACGAGTACGTTGCTGAGTTGCTCTCCCAATTGGAGAGGGCTAAGGAGAAAAAGAGGATGGTTGTGGCTGAGTTGGTGGCGAAAAAGGAGTCAGTAGCCGCTTTCCAACTTGAAAAAACCCTCACAATAGCCATGCAACAACGATAGATCTTTGATCTCAAGCCTGGAATTGAAGGCCAAGGAGGACATGGAAGAGAGCTACAAGCAGCGGCTCAAGGATGAGAATCAAGAATTGGTACAAATGCAGAGAGAGTATAAGCTCCTCCTGATGCAACATGGGGAATTGGAGGCGAAAACTACCAACATCGAGCAAATGATGGAGGAATTGAATGCCAAAGAAGAGGAGAGAAAGTAGGAGAAGGAGTAGCAACAAAAGGAGATAGAGGAGAGAAAGTAGGAGAAGGAGTAGCAACAAAAGGAGATAGAGTCTATGACTGATCAGCTACACTCGGGAAGGAAAGAGCACGAGAACATGAGCATGGAACTCAAAGCCCAAAAGTAGAAGCTCGTAACCCTGGCACAGAAGTAGGGGGAAAGCATGGAAGAAATGAACAAGAGAGCAGGGGAATGGGTAGCGCAAAACGAAAAAAGGGTGAAGACATTGGCACAACGCCTCACTTTGGTGGAGAAAGAAAAAATCCTCGCAAAGAGTAAAGCAGATGCCGCCCAGACAGCCTTCAGCCCAGCAAAAGGCCTTCATCAACACACTACTAGACACAACCCACCCAAAGGGAAAGGAGTCATTGGAGGTAGTGCAGAAAAAATTGAGCATTGCACGCAAAGCCCTACATACAGGGCTACAGATGCCACCCCAACCTGGGAGGTTAGGCTGAGCCTAGAAGAGCAACGGAAGTACCTACTACTAGCCGGCCTAACCCCCTAGGAAACTAATGCAATGGGCTTTGAAGAAGGAGCACAACAAGAAGACCAACAGGGGGAGGACACTGAGCTGGAATTCGTTATGGGGAGATTCAAAGAAGAGGTAATTCCCCAACCCCCCTCACCGCATGTCCAAGAACAGCAACAGGTTGATCCATCCGCGGAAAGACAAGCCGCACTAAGGGAGAGATGGAGAAAGTTAGTTGAAGAAACCAAGAAGCAGCTAAGAGCCAAACCAGTCGTGCAGCCATCCGCACCCCTCCTACCGTGCCTTGATGACCTCCCTACTAGATTCCACGCAAAGCTGGTGATTTGGGAACGGCAGGAAAAAGAAAAAGACCCATTCACCTTTAGCTTCCTCATGCCCAACAATCTGCAAAGGGTCCTACCGATCAAGGTGATGGAGGAGGTGATCGCGACTGCCAGCTAACTAGGACAGAAATGGCTAGAAGAAAGGGAGAGGATCCCCACTCTGTGGGGAAAGGAAGAAGCAGAGTTTTGGCAAAACAAGGTGTTCGAAATACCACATACTGTATAGGGCTACAACTGCCAACCCCTATGGAGGAGGCGACTGTGCAACATTAGCATGCTCGCCTGGATGGCTTTTTGTAACACCCTGCCCTATGAGAGGAATGACCCCACGTTCATGGCATATCCTCATAGCGTAGGTGTGGATTTTGTTGCCACCCTCCATGGGCGTCATGATTTTCCTATCATCTACAACTCCAATGCCGCCTCCTTCGAACATGCCCTCCTCTTCGACTCGAGAATCCTAAATGATTCCATGACGCGTTTTCTTGCGGACTTCTCTTCATGCCTCGATCCAGCCTTTATAACTACATGTAATTATCTTAGGTTACTTAAGCTACTACTCTAGCAGGACCCAACCCTACAAGAACGTGGCCTGCCTCCCCTCTTTTTTGACCCTAACACCATCGACAGTTGTGCCATGGCATGTTTAATGATGAGAGCTAGCCTTCTCCCCTCTTTTTTCCTAGCTCTCCTAGAGGATATGAATGACAGCCAATTCACTTTTTGCTCCCCCACTTCACGCTTACAGCACATCAAGGGATAGGACATACCTAGGGGGGTACCACTCACCTATGGTTAGACCTGTCACCCTAAGCTCCTTGCACCGCACCTCCCTTTGCACGAATGGGGTCCTCAAGTGTGGGACATCACCCAGGCTAGCCTACGATTAGACCCAACTCCCCGTTCCACCAACACAAGCACAATACACTACACAATAAGATCGACACCCCTCCTTAGGTAGAGCACCGCACCTTTTCCTTCCAAGCATCACAAAGGTGACAAACCACCGACTTCGGAGGCCCCCGTCAACCACTTGCTATTCATTTGGCTTCTCCAACCAACCATGTTACCCAGCTTCCACGAGCATGTGAGTTTACACGTGGCCCTACCCTTACACGACTACTTTGCTAAGTGCCTCTTGAGCCCCAACAGAAGCCAAGAGTACCATGGAACTGGCACCCGTTCTCTGAGGGGGGTAATGTTAACCCTAAGCCAAGAAGGTGGAAGAATGAATGAAAAATCGGAAAGAAGATGGAAAAAGAGCAAAGACACGCAAGCGGCCTCCAAAGCTAAGCTGGGGCCAAAAGCGTAATTTTAAATAAAAGGCGCCTCAAAAACTCTAAAAACTCTTGTAAAAGAGCGCCATGCTCCCTCATGTGCCAATTGTAAAGTATTAAACGGGTGTAGGTTAGAGGCACAAGGCTAGAGGGGGGGAAATAGACAAAAGACCTTGCCATAATGGCCGGTCATGTAAAAAGGGATGGGCGCCCATGGGGTTTTTAGGGTTTGTATATATAAAGTTCAAAAAGTGAATGGAAACTCATTCTTTGGTGTGTGGCTAACAAGAGCTCTTCTCTTCTTCTCTTCTTCTCCTCTTCTTGCTTGTGTGTGCTCTTGAGAGAGGGAGTGTGAGAGAGTGAGTGTGTGAGAGTGAGGGATCAAGAGAGTGAAGCTCTTCACCATCTCCTCTTCTCTTCTTTTCTTCTCTTCTCTTCTCTTCTCTTCTCTTCTCTTCTCTTCTCTTCTCTTCTCTTGTGCGCATGGCTATGGTGGATGGAGCTTGGAGATGGAGGAGGCTTGAGGATGCTTGAGCTAGCATCTAGGATCGTGGAGCTACCGGTGTATGCGAGAGAGAAGGAAACTCATGTCGGCATCGAGGTAAGCTCACTACACTCATAGGATCGACGGTGCATCGGTTAGGTGAGAGATAGCGATTAGAGCTCGCTTGGAACACTTGAAACAATAAGCAGTCCGTGGGTCTTGGCGGTTGAGCGATAGGTCCCACACCCTTCATGAAAACCCTAAAAGGCTTTGTGTGACAATGAGCTCAGCTAGAAGGTAGCATGGCTGAAGGTTGTTTTGGCTGGTGTCGGAGGCATTAGTGCATAATTTACAGTGGCTACCAATGGTGGATTTAAACAACAATATGCTATGGTCACTGAAGGACAACTGGAGATGTGGTGGTTAGAAATGGGGTAGAAAAAAGGATGGATGCTGCAATGAAGGAGAAAGTGGACCGTTTTTGTATGTTGCATCATGCATCCATGGAGATGTGGCTCACTATGTACAAGCAAGCCACTGGGAAATATCAAGAAGAAGCGTAATCAAAATTTCAACACAATATGCACCGTCAACCGATTCGATATTCTAAGGGGATGGAGAAGATGCCACGTTTTATGTCTATGCAATGGTTACATGGAGTTTTGATCGTAGCTTCTTGCAAAGGGGTGGAGGTCTCTATTAAGGAGTGGGAATTCTTAAGGGGATGTAGTCCGAAGGTGACCGCATATTTTATAAGCTATCATATCTAGATTTTATATATGACAACTAATCTAACCGTTTTAATGTATAGTACAAAATATATTGTGTGGTGTGGTTGTGCATGCGACATTTTCACATCGAGCACATCAATAAAATGCACTTCATAATGGATTGTCGTGTCATGGCAAAGTTCGAGCAAGAGAGCTAACAGTGAGTCACGGATCCAAACATCGAGCAAGAGAGCTGACAGAGAGCTGAAGGTGAGCCATGGAAGGAGTATTTTGGAAACTTGCAAAGGGTTATCTCAGTGGATTACCGTAGCTTCTCCATGATCATATTCAATGTGTAGTGGTTCAAAGTGGTATTGGAAGGAGCTGGGGCAACAACTGTTCAGCAAGGTCCATCTGGATTTCTTGAAATAGATTCCAAGAAAAGATGGACAGATCTATGCAACACGTTTGTCTTGTCGGTCCATTGTGAACATGTGCATAAACTTTTTATTTAAATTTTCTCATGAGACAAAACAATCAGAAATGTGGAATCTCTCTTATATGTGATTTTGGACATGTAATTTTCTATCCAAACCCTCGATAACCTCAATGGTGGTATGTTGTGCCTTTAGCTCCTCGGAGTGCGATAGTGTACGATGAAAGCAATATTCCCAGTGTAGATGAGGAGAATATATAGGTGGAGGGGTCAATATTGCAAGGGGTGGAGGTTGATGGAGCATGTAGAGAAGGCCAATTCGGATAACAATGATGGAAAGACAGGAGGCCAGGAATTCTTTGAGAATAAAGTGGACTCTTCCTTTTATGGTGACCTATCTATCGACCTTCCAATGTATGTAGAGTTGTGCTAGGAGATTGACATGGGACCATAGGCTACATCATACTTGCAGCATCCACCCACTCAATTCATTGATGAATCGCTTATAAGGGTACTCTAGAATATGCAATTTAAGTAACATCATTTTTTTCAGGGTTATATTAATCGTGCTTTACTTGAATCTTTATATTAATTATGCTAACATCATTTCTTTTCTGTCTAGGTTACCTTTGACTATATTTGGAGAGTAGGAAGAGTCAAGGGATGAGCAACGAGGAGTTGCAGGAGATATTCACATGTATGTCTCCAAATCAGATCGCCTAATTCAAAAATATGGCGGACCAGGAGCTATCTCAGACACCATTAGGCCATTCTGTTAGATCGATTTCATCACGTTTTGATGCTTTGGTTTCTAATAGACAAGGTCGATGCTCTAGATTGGGCACGGATGGAGGGAGTGGTTCTAGGGGGTGCTACAGAGATGTGAATGCTATGAGCCCATGGTCAGCTTGATATACGGGTGCTACTCCTCGCTCTTGTATAGGTTTAAGAGAGAGTGGCTCAGGTGGGTGTTGTGGAGGCACCGATGTAGTGTTTCTGTCTCGTTGTTTTGGTGGAGGTGTGTCATTTTCAGGATTTGTTACACCTATGGGGACATCTACTTTAGTGATTTTGGCTTTTGCTGTCCGTAGATGGCATCCCTATGGGTGCTACTCCAAGAGATACTGCCCTTGTGGATATGCCAGATATACAGGGGTCTCTTGGTTATGCCCATGAGTGTGGTCGTAGATGGGAGAGGACACACCTTAGAAATACCCTAGAGGGGTATGGATACCTCATAGATGACATGACAAGTGTTGTGATCATGAATGATGGAGGGAGGAGGGTGATGTCTCACATGAGAGAGTTGTGACAAGAAGTTTTTTGGCACAATGTCTTGAAGCATTGGAAGAACATACTTGAGGGGAGCAAGGACTATATAGTAGCATCCTTGCACGAGGAGTTTTCGGTACACCTACCGTGGGCAGAGAGGTTTTCTACTAGGTGGATGGAGTGCATGCATATGTACATGTCACATAGACGATTGGACACACGCAAGGCACTCAAGAGTGGTGTCTCAAAGCTTGAGTGGCTAGACGTAGATGATTGGCGAAGACTCAAGGAGGAGGCTATAGATTCTCTAGGACATTGGCGACATGAGCAGTGGGAGAAAACAAGGGCACGATTGGAGGCAAGGGTAGTGCATCATCTCATCGCTTTCTTATTTGCAATATCACTTGTACTAATAATCATGTTTCTAACATTTGTATTCTGTTTTCTTTGTAGCACTCCATTACAAACCGCGATCCCATCGGCCTGGAGACTCGATATGCAGAGAGACACGGTCTCACTACATTGATCGATAGACTATATGCACGGAGCGGCCCAGTAAGTCAATCATCTTTCTTGTCCGTAGTTAGTATTTTTTTTTAAATGCATTATGTATGGTGGGCTGATGTGTAGTTGTTCATTTTGCAGAGTCCGTTCAATGCTCCTTTACATCAGGACGAGCTTTTGGATGTGGCGAGGATCTGTAGCTCACACTTGGATTCGTGGAGTGCACATTCTCTTCTTTTTTGGTCTTGTGATTTTTGTAGGCACCTTCTATGTACTATGTTGTTATCATCCTTTGTATCTTGCTATAATTCCATGAGTTTTCATCAATGATATTGTACTTATTCTATGTATTAGTCTTGTGGGTTCAAGTACATTTTGTACTCATTCTTGATGACCATTGTGCACCTAACATGTAATTCATTTGTAGAATATCAACAAATCTGCCATAATTTTTTTTCTCTATAACTGTCGCTATTAACGTTGCAAATTTACTAGACACATTGTTTGGTGTCACAATACATGTCACAAACCATCGCTTATGCATTGCTATTTGTGTCCTAAAACCAACAAAAATTGCGATGCAAAGAGACGCATATAGCGATGACGGGGGCAATTTTTGTGATCAATATTTTCGTCCCTTTGAACATCTGTACAAGACTTGTATCTTGTAGTGGTTGTTGATGTCATATAAATAGAACCACTCCTTATTTATGAGAAGTCACATGAAAATATATTCTAGAATCAATGATCCAATCTTGAGCTAGTTTTCTATCCATTGTAGCTAGCATATGTGTAGGAAGAGTAAAAGTAAACAACACCTCACCATCATCATTATGTATAGTCACTACATTGATTTCTTCAATATTTACCTTTCCTTTACCTTCTTTTGTGTTAGCATCCTTATCCTCCTTTTTATTTTCTACAACTAGCATATGTGTAGAAAGAGTAGAAGTAAATAGCACCTCATTATCATTGTTATGCATTGTCATTGCATTGATTTCTTCAACCTTTAGCTTTCCTTTACCTTCTTTCTTGTCAACATCCTAATCGTCCTTCTTCTTATCCTTTTTCTCTTACTTCAATTTGTAACAATCCTTCATAACATGACCTATTTTACCACAATGGAAGCATTCAATGTCTTTCTTAAACTTGGATTTTATGTGACTATCCACATTCCTAGTTCTTGCCTTCATACTATTTTCTACCTCTTTCTTCTTGACATGCCAATGGATGATCATTTGTACTTGAGTTTCCAAAATGCTTGATCATTTCTACCTTGGTCCATGGATTTCCTACGTACCTCCTCAATCAATAAATTGCCCATAACATCATTAAACTTTAACTCACCATAGAGCTAAATTATTGATGGCTATTCTAAAGTTATTCCATGAAGCATGCAAGGAGTAGAGTAAAAAGATTACCTTCACCTCATCTTCAAACTTCAACTTTTGAGATAGCATATAATTAAACATGATATTGAATTTGTTAAGGTGGGAGGCAACAATAGATCTCTCCTTCATCTACAACTCAAACAACTTTTTTCATGAGATACACCTTGTTAGAGGTAGTTTTCTTCTCATAAGACTCAAATAGCTTCCTCCATAAGTCATGTACAATGGTCTCATTCACAACTGTAAAACACACAAACTCTACCATGTGGAACCTAATAGCAGATTTGGCCAATGCATCAAGTTGCAAATTAATAATCTTCAAATATGTCTATTATTTTTCCATCTATACCTCTGATGGGCCTTAACTGCTCCTTCTGAATAAGGACATCTTGTGTCTACTCCTTCCACAAACTGAAGTTGGTACAATCAAACCTTTTAATGTTGTATAGTTCCTTATCCATTGTAGAAGATAAAGCCATTTGTGAAAAATAGCAATGAACTATTAACTAATAGCAATTAGAAAATTAGCAAATTGGACCATAAAGCTAATAAACTTTTTGCAATACTTTCTTAGTATAACCAAAAATGAGAGAAGATAGAAAATGATCCACTGCTTAGTAATAATGCATATATCACTATCCAAAAATTGTGAAAATCACTGCATATAGTTAAAGCATCTACTCCTTCCACAAACTGAAGTTGGTACAATCAAACCTTTTAATGTTGTATAGTTCCTTATCCATTGTAGAAGACAAAGCCATTTGTGCAAAATAGCAATGAACTACTAACTAATAGCAATTAGAAAATTAGCAAATTGGACCATAAAGCTGATAAACTTTTTGCAATACTTTCTTAGTATAACCAAAAATGAGTGAAGATAGAAAATGATCCACTGCTTAGTAATAATGCATATATCACTATCCAAAAATTGTGAAAATCACTGCATATAGTTAAAGCATAGCATTATAGCATCAATGCTTCCTCATAAATATAATAGCATAACAATATCCAAATGTTTAGAAGTACATCAAAAGAATGGTCTCCCTAAAACCATTGCAACACATCAAGGAACAATGTTCTTGCTCATTCATGAGTAGATATGCATAGATAATATGACAATTTTTATAACTCAAGAATTGCTATAGCATGCACATCAAAGTCTCTACTCTTGTAATACTTGTTGCTACATATAGTAGTAGCCAACAACAGCCTCCAAAACTGTTGAATTTGTTTTTTGCAAGCTATGTCAAACTACCTGCAATTGAAAATTTCTTATTTCTAGTATTTTTTCACACTAGTTACCAATGCCCAATAACCTATATACAATGTCTCTATGGTGCATTGTAATCCTTGACTTGTTTTACAATTTTTGAACAACTTATGTGGAATTGCAAAAAAAGATGAAACAACATGCACATCACTTATAGGTAAAAAATGGAGCCTGAAATAGCCTCAACTTGAAATCAGAGAAGATTGAGCCCTTATGAGCTCACCCTAAGATTTTTTCAACCTCTTTGAACATGTTAAATCTCATCCAAAATAGAGTCTGTAAAGATTCTTTTAAATGGAAATGGATGGAGACTCCCTCCTAGTCTAATATCAGTTGTGGTTGGAGCTACAAGGAGAATGGATATTGCATAAAGAGAGAGAGAGAGAGAGAGAGAGAGAGAGAGAGAGAGAGAGAGAGAGAGAGAGAGAGAGAGAGAGAGAGAGAGAGAGAGAGAGAGAGAGAGAGAGAGAGAGAGAGAGAGAGAGAGAGAGAGAGAGAGAGAGAGAGAGAGAGAGAGAGAGAGAGAGAGAGAGAGAGAGAGAGAGAGAGATGCTATGCTTGTGATGCCTCCAATAGCTCTCTTGTGAGCATTATCTAGTTGTCTTATCACTCAAAGAATAAAGAATGAGTGTGTACATATATAGTTAGGGCTAGTGAGTGAGGTGGGTGGATAGATGGTTGTTGATCACATTGGCCTTTACCCCAACAATAAAACCCTCCCTTATGCTTATGCAACTCAACATTTGAAACATCCTAGTGATTCACATCAAGTTTTAAGAAGGATAGGGAGATATGCCTTTCATAGTCTTAAGCATAGCTTGAATTTAATTTCCATCTTATAGGCATATTGTGTTATTCTTCTTGCTTGCATGACTATTTTGGACATAAATGCAAACTTTTGTTAATGAAGTTTTCTTGGTCTTGTTCCTTGAAGGGTATGTGTTCGTCTACTTCCGCACCCCCCCTCTTTCCCCATCTCAACTTATTGGTATTTAGATTTCTATCAGCAAATAAGTTTGTATCACATGGCTTATCCCAAGGTCAATCTTTGACAAACTTTGCATTGGTGTGCCTCTCTTCCTCTTATTTAATGGAAGCCTTGGCTAGCTTATTTTTCTATCATGTTTTTTGCATTTTGCATTGTTTTCTTATGTTTGTTTAGCTTATTTGAGACCCTTTCTATTGCAAAGCAGTGTGGGTGGGTTATTAATCCATGTCAAGCACAATTTATTTGTCAAACAATAGGCCCTTGGAGAAACTTAAGGTCATCAAGCTCAAAGAGTTGAGAAAGAGGGGTTTAAATCTAAAGGGGGTCAAGAAATAGCTATTTGAGAGATTAGAAGAAGCCATTAGGAAAGAAGAGCAAGTTGGTGCTATTCGAGTTAAACTTGCAACAATTGAAGCCCAACAAGAAGCAAGGCTTAAAATTGCACACTATGAAGAGGAAGTTGAGGTGATTGAGAAAAGAAGTAATACTTAATTATCTTAGGATGCAAGAGTTTCTAAAGTACATGATGTTGTTGGTAATGAGGTTATGGATGAGAGTGTGGTTTCAATAGTAGAGGATGTTCATGCATGTCAAGAAGTGAATGTAGATCAAGAAGGTGAGTCTACTTTGCCTTATAGTTGTGATGGTTTGGATGTGGTGGAGTTTTCTTTACAAAGAGAGCCTTGGAAAGACTCTAGAATTGTGAGGAGAGTGGATACAAAAAAGCATGTTTGATCATTCTAATAAAGATAGTAGTTTGTTTGTTGGATTATTGGTGAAATTAATAAAGATAGTAGTTTGTTTGTTGGATATAGTAGACTCGCATGATAGCTTCAATTTTTTGGAGATGTTTGGGGAGTCTAGTAGCAATAATACTTTCATGATTGAAATTATTAGGCTAGTAACTAAAAACCAAAATAGACCACAAGGTGAATGTTTTACATGTTGAGTTGATGCAAATTGACTTTGAGCTTTTTAGTGCAATTACAGAGGATAAAGAATGTATCATGGATGCTTTAGGTAAAGACATTTTTAAGAGTTGGAGTACCCTAATAGATAAGGATCTCTTGATGGACATACATGCAAACTTCTCTAAATGGATTGTTGAATTGAATGATGATGTTAGACAAATCCAGCCTAAGTTATTTCTTTTATTTGATTTGCAGAGTCAAAGCATGTGCCATGTAGTAGCAAAGGGCATGTCATATCTTGTCTTTCACTTTGGGAAGAGGGTATGCCATTTGGTCTAGAAATGCTACATGTTGTTGCTAGTTGTTGGGAACCACTTCTTATGCCATTTGACCTAGGGGGTGGCTATAGCAAAAAGATATAGATAGGTGTACATATAGGTTGTAAATATGCTTAGAATAGGTTTGGTTGGATGCTTTTGTTAAGCTAGTTTAAGGACTTGAATAAAGTGTTTGCTCACACTTTGTGTTCTAGACAAGGGAGGTGGCTAGTCATGGTGGGTGAGATTTATCAACCCTTGGTTAGGATTTAGTTTAGGATTTAGTTTGTGGGTAGGCTATAGAGAGCGACTTTAGATATTAGATTGACTTAAGATGTTGTTGTCCCTGTAGGGTTTTGAATAAGTGAGAGGTATTTAGGAATAAAAAACTTGCAAGTAAGCTTTTGTTCATAAGGTGTAAGGGAGTATGGAATTTAATTGCATGCTTTCCACATGGACTCTTTTCATAGAGAACAAGTGATTTGAAAGGGAAAGGGCAATTGTAGTTTTGTAGAAAACAATGAAGAGAAGACTTGTGGATTCTACTTGTAGAAATAAAGTAGAGGCTCAGTGAATAATGCTCTTTCATGAATGAAGAGCAATAGCAATAGTGGTAACAATAGCAACAATGGTAGAAATTGCTAGTGTGAAAGAATGCTACGAGAAACTATGAAGAAGAAGACCTAATTTTTTGGTCTACAAGATGAATGATACTAGAGAGTAAGAAGCCATGGAAACATCTCTATAAAGAGTGGTATATCAAGGACACCCGCTTTCTTGCCAGAGGGTCATGAACTTAGGGAAGGTTTTCTTGGATGACCTCCAGCACGTATGAATGCCCAAATTTGGTATAAGCTAAAAATGGTCCACACGGAATCACATCCAAACAAAATGCGACAGTTCTCAGTTTTCTACAAGTTGTCGTATTGAACCCACTTATAGATCAACCACTTGTTAGATCCCATGCATATTTTCAAGAACGTGGGCAGCTTACTATGGGACCACATCATAGGAAAGAGAGACACTATAGGGGCACGAATGGATTTGAAGGAGGTAGGCAAGATGGAGGCACTTTGGCCGTAGTCAGAGTGATGATGGTCACTTGCAGCTACCTCACACTCCTTGGGTTCTGTCCACTAAGAAAGAGCACATTGTGAAGCAAATAGTCAAGTCTATCCGCACTCTAACGGGTATGATGCGTTCTCTCAGGTCTGTATTTTCTAAAGACGACCAATTATCAGGGCTAAAATCCCATGATTGATAAGATATGTCATGTTTGTACTTCGAATGGATTGTAAGTGGCCTGCGTATTTTTCTGTTTGGAGTGTAGTCATTGTTCATAATACTTCCTCGTTTATGACAGTTTGTACTACCTATCGCGATCGCAGGATGTCTTACTCTAGAAATACGCGGGGCGATTTACAAGTTGTCAACTTTAGTGCAATGGATCTCATAGAAGGAGATTAAGATGTCCTCTATTGAATCCGCAAGGCGGCGAGTAGTGGAGATGGTTTGTCTCTTTGAGAAATACCTGCCTACCAACATGCTCAAGATACAAATCCACTTTCTTGTGCATCTTGTAGATGAAGTGGAGATTGTTGTACCTATCCATACATGATGGATGTTCTTCTTGGAGCACTTCATGAAAACCCTGAAAGGCTTTGTGCAACAACGAGCTTGGCCAGAAGGTAGCATGGCTAAAGGTTGGTTGGTGTTTGAGGCATTAGTGCATATTTCACAATGGCTAGCAATGGTGGATTCAGACAACAGTATGCTATGGTCGCTAAAGGACGATGATAGACTGACCGGAGATCTGGTGGTTGGAAATGGGGTAGAAAAAAGAATGGATGCTTCAATGGAGGAGAAAGTGAATCACTTTTGTATGTTGCACCATCCCTCCATGGAGATGTGGCTCCCTAGGTACCAGCAATCTAGGAAAGATCAGGAAGAAGAGCAATCCCTCTCTCTCTCTCTCTCTCTCCATGAATTAATTGCTCATTAATCTCCCCCCCTCTCTCTACTATTACTCTTGCACGTTTCATCTCATAAATGGTGGCATTCTACATGCTTCTCCCCCCCTCCTCATCACTATGACCACTGCTTGGCCTGTCCTTTGTACCCTAATTGGCATCTCATCCTTTAGCTATTGTGCTTGCCAACTGCATGTTCTTGTTCCCTCATCATTTTTGTGATGATTAGCATCACTGCTTTTGGTGGTAGAGCTAGTCCCTCTCCAACGCCATGCTAGCTGGTGTCATCACTTCTGGTAGAGCCACTCCCTCCTCACTATTGTGATGACTAGTGACTATTGTGGGCACTTCTAATAGAGCCATTTTCTTCTCACTATCATGATGATTGGCAACTCATCTTGACCTTGCACTAGCCATCCATAGTACTAGTTGCCACTTCTAACAAAGCCGTCTACACTACTGGCCTCGCTACACTACTAGTCACTACCAGAAAGCACTGGTCACCACTTCTTGTAGAGACATCTGCACTATTGGTTGCCATCCCCACTATTGGCATCCATCTTGCTGCTTCTAGAAACCATCTCCACTACTACTTGCCATCTATACACTTTTGGTAGCCATGTCAACCACAAGTGCTATCCAAAGAAAATTTGCAGGCCACAAAGAGCATCACCCAAGTTGCATATAATTTACTGACCAGCACCCACTATGTGCATATTTCTATAGAGGTGTGGATGCTTAACTTAAAGGCTGCAATTTTTGTCTTTGTGAGCCAGCTCGACCTGGCCATCTATGGGAAAGATTTTTGATGCCAATGGTAGAGGATATCATGTATAGATTGCAGCTATAGCACGTGCACGCCTCTCTTGGTGTTCTGCAGCATGAGGCATCTAACATGGCTTTGTTGCATCTGTAAGACCTTTTACGTCATGTAGGACAAAGACTCTGTGATTTTGATGGGTTTCCTGAACCTCATCAACTAAACTCACAAGTGCATGCTAACCCTCTTTTGCAAGATGAGTATGCATACAACATATTCGAACATCATAGGGTTTTTGAATCCATAGAGGGAATGTTGAATGAAGGACAAAGAATTGCCTTTAGTGTAGTCATGGATATTGTTGATACATGTATTGGGGATGTATTCTTTTTGGATGGTCTTGGTGGGTCTGGGAAGACTTTCCTATACAAATGTTTACTTGCGAAGGCACGCAGTGGCGGTCGTATAGTGTTGGCAATAGCATCATGTGGCATTTCTGCCTTGCTTTTGCTAGGTGGTCGTACAGCTCACTCGCATTTTAGAATCCCAGTAGAATTAAATAATCGATCCACTTGCAATATTCATGTTCAAAGTGACCTTGCTCAGTTATTGAGACAAATGAGCCTTATTTTGTGGGATGAGGCTCCCATGACCCATCGATATGTCTTCAGAGCGGTTGATAGAACTCTAAGAGATGTTATGAGCTGTGATAAGCCATTTGGTGGAAAAGTTGTTTTGTTTGGGGGGATTTTAGACAGGTCTTGCCGGTTGTGGTAAAGGGAACATGTGAGGATATTGTTAATGCTGCATTGTGTTGCTCTGATTTGTGGCATTACATAAGGTGCTAAGGCTATCTGGCAATATGCGAGTGTCGACAACTGGTAGTGTGGTGGACAATGGGTTTATCTGTTGGATTCAAGGAATAGTGGATTCAAGGAATAGGGGATGGAGTGGATGTTACCGAAAGTTGTGATAAGTTGTGTGTTCCACCTAGCATGGGATTAAAAGGGCAGTCTATCGAAACACTGATTGATAGTGTCTACAGTGACGTGTCCAATGTGGATGACTACACGTCGTATTTTAGTGAGCGGGCTATACTTACCTCGCGGAATAGAGAGGTGGCTACTTTGAATGATCGTACATTGCAACTAATGCCAGGGGAGGTTAGGCAGTATTATAGTGCAGATTCAATTGCAGAGACTGACGACTCATTTTTGTACTCTGTTGAGTATTTAAATACATTGGACGTTGGAGGTGGATTTCCTCCTCATTTATTGCTGCTGAAGATAAATGCACCTATTATTCTTCTTAGAAACCTAAATCCAGGAAGGGGTGTGTGTAATGGTACGCGATTGATATGTAGAGCTTTCAATAGGAAAGTGATAGATGCTCAGATAATAACATGCGCAAATGTGGGCGAATGAGTTTTTATTCCCCAGATTACTTTTGTTTCGAATGCTACACAATTTCCATTTACTGTGAAGCGGAGACAGTTTCCCATCCAGTTGGCATTCGCTATGACAATCAGCAAGTCACAGGGGCAGACTTTGTTCATTGTTGGCCTTTATCTAAAGGCACTAGTATTTACACATGGTCAACTGTATGTTGCATTTTCAAGGGTAAAATCTTCGCATGGTGTGAAAGTACTATTGGGTGAAGAGGATGGGGATATGACCACAAACATTGTATACAAGGATGTTCTCCGAAAGTTGTAGTAATGTGCATTAATTTCTTTGCGGAGATGTAGTTATTAACGACCATGTAGGGACATTGGTGTTGCATATATATGAATTACTCTCTATTGCTTTCTTTGTGGAGATATAGGTATTGATGACCATGCAAGGACGTTGGTTTTGCATGTGTGAATTGCTCTCTATGCCCTGTTTGGTTGGCATATACTCTCTTGGAAGTATAATTTTTTCATATTTCACTATTCATTTAACTTTTGCAAATGCCTACCCTAGAGTGGCACTATCACCTAGCTTCTGACTATCAAAAGGAGCTACAGTGCACATTACTCACTGTAGCTCCTGATGATATCATAAGAAGAACACTTGCAAGGGTCATCGAGCATTTATATGATGATGTTAATATCGACATCAAGCTCCCAGTTTTTATTGAAGTTGTACATTTTGGATACATGCAATGTTTTCGGGTGCATATGTACGAGGTTGACCATAAGAAGAGATTTCAACGCTCTCATACTGATAAGATACCGAGGCATTGGTTCAAGTATGGGTTCAAGGATTTGGGTTGTTTTGTGATGTTGCATCAACATTTGTCAGTACCTATGGAGTGGTTAACAAATGTTCGACCAGGTATTATTATTGTTGGGATGGAATGATCTTTGTTAGTTGTTCCATGTACTTATATTGTAATTTTTGTTCTAATGCAAGGTTAGTAGGCTTCCATTCTCGTGATATCTAACATAGCTTGTTCAAGTTTGTGTTGACTAAATAGGGGTGTTGGGACAGGTCGGATTACCTCAGGTTATCATGCATGTCCATTGTGTGGGCCACAGTTAGACTCTCGAAGGTCACGAACCATGAAGAAGATGGTATATTAAGGACACGCTACTTTCTTGCCGAGGCTCATGAATTGAGGGAAGGTTTTCTTGGATGATCTCAAGCACAAATGAACGCCCAAAGCTAGTTGGAGTTGAAAATGATCCACACAAAGTCACATCCAAACCGAATACAGTGGTTCTGTGTTTTCTACGAGTTGTTGTACTGGACTCACTTAGAGATCAACCATTTTTTGGATCCTAGGCATATTTTCAAGAATGTGGGTAGCTTATTATGGGACTACATCACAGGAAAGAGAGACACTGCATGGGCATGAATGGATTCAAAGAAGGTAGGCAAGATGGAGGCACAAAGGCCAAAGTCGAGCATTGATGGTCTCTTGAAACTACCTCGTGCTCCTTGGGTCCTGTCTACTAAAGAATAGATCATTGTGAAGAAAATTATTAGGTATATCCGCACCCCGATGGGTATGATGCATTCCCTTAGATCCGCTTTCTCTAAAGATGACCAACTATGATGGCTAAAATCCCATGATTAGGCCTCAATTGTAAGTAGCATGCGTATTTTTCTATTTAGTGTCTAGTCAGTGTTTGTAATGCTTCTTCATTTGTGGTAGTTTGTACTATCAATGGCGATTGTAAGATGCGTCACTCCAGAAATATGCAAGGTGATTTATAGGTTGTCAAATTTAGTGCAATAGATCTCATAGAAGGAGATCAAGACATTCTCTATTGAATCCGCAAGGCAGGGAACGGTGGAGATGGTTTATCTCTTTGAGAAGTACCTGCCCGCTAGCATACTCATGATACAAACTCACCTCTTGGTGTATTCTGTAGATGAAGTGGAGATTGTGGGACCCGTCCATATGCGATGGATGTTCTTCTTGGAGCACTTCATGAAAACCCTAAAGGGCTTTATATTAGAAGAGACAGAGACAGAGAGAAGGGTTGGAGCAACTGAGAGGAGCCGTATGCTCACACACATTATTATCGTCCTATTCCATAATCTATATATCTAAAAGCTAATACAATACTCTAAGTTCTGTAAGACCATTTACACATAGCCTTAATCCACTGACTTATTTAATGTCCCACACTTAATGATACAACTAGACACAACTAAGAGTCACACACACGAGCTTGAAGTCTCAACGCTCCCCCTCAAGCTCAAGATAGTCTCTACACACCAAGTAACTATCAAAAAACACTGAACTTACCTTTACCCAAAGACTTGGTAAAGATATATGAAACCTGCTCATCCAACTTCACATGCATATGGTCTACTTTCCCTACAAGAATTGTCTCTCTAATAAAATGGTAGTGTACCTAAATGTGTTTAGTCCTGGCATGATATACTAGATTCGTTGCTGCTAGGAGTACACTATTAAGATTTTTGCATAACAAGGTCACTGGAGCATCCACCTGTATGTCCAAATCAGCTATAATCTTGAGCAACCATGCAATCTCACATGCTACTAATGTAGCACCCATGTACTCTGCCTTAGTGCTAGACAATGCAACCGTTGGTTACTTCTTACTGCTCCATATGATCATTCCACTTCCAAACCCAAAGGCATAGCCACTTGTAGATCTATGATCATATGAGCATCCTACCCAATTTGCATGTGTGTATCCAACCAGTGTCAAGGGCTTATCTTTCACATAGAATAGCCCATAATCTACAGTGGACTTAACATATCTCATAATTTTCCTAACAGTATCCAAATGTGGCTTTCTGGGCTTTTGCATGAACTAACTTATGAGCCCAATTGCATAACTCAAGTCCACCGACCTAGTGATAGTCAAGTAGATCAGACTACCAACCATCTGCCTGTACATAGTCACACCATCAATTTCAACTCCAGTGCTAATGTCTAACTTGACATTCTGATCAAGAGGTGTATCTGGTGGTTTACATTCAATCATGCTATATTTCTTCAACATTTCCATGGCATAGTGTTTCTGCATCAGCCATAAACCATTTTTAGCTTTGATCACCTCAATACCCAAGAAATACCTCAATTCACCTAAGTCTTTCATGTCAAATTCAGATTTCAACATTTGCATAACATGCTATATCCCCAAGGCATCAACATAGATGACCAACACTACCAAGCCTTTGTCTATCTTTTTCGTAAACAGACTGTGATCAGCCCTGCCAACAATAAATCCCAAACTCTGCAAGTAATTATTGATCATTGCATGCAAAGCTCTTGGAGTTAGCCCATACAATGCTTTTTTTAGTTTGCATACATGATGCTAAAAATCAGGGTGTACATACCCTTCAGGCTGATCCACATAAACATCCTCTACTAAATCACCATTGAGAAACACATTCTTAACATCCAAGTGCTGCAATTTCTAGCCTTAAGTAGCTAATGCAATCACTGTTCTTATGGTTGCCATCTTGGCAACAGGGCTGAATGTTTCATCATAGTCTAACCTATACTGCTGAGCATATCCTTTAACAACTAGCATGGCTCTGTACCTCTCTACATTGCCATCTGACTTGCATTTAATTTTGTAGACCCATTTTCAGCCAATGGCCTTATTTCGTTTTGGCAATGGTACAAGATCCCAAGTACTATTTTCAACCAAAGCATCTATCTCCTCATCCATAGTTGTGCACCAATTTTTATCCATCACTACTTCAGCAAGTGTAGCAGGCTCTTTGACCTCTGTCACCTTTGTCATATAAGCAAAATTCTTTGCAAAAAAACCACTATAAGTCAGCCTATCCAAAGGGGACCTGGACTTGACTCTCTATGAGCATCTAAGTTGTGGTGCACTACTCGATCCCCTCTCTCATGAGGCAAAATATACATGTTCTGCCTCATTCCAAGCATATACATAGTCGAAATACCATGCTCACTATCTAGACTGTCAGCTGATTCATAGGTTGAAGTCATCCTACCACCAGGTGTCATCACACTAGATGCATCATCAGAAGCTTTTTGTTTTCCTTTGTTGTCCACCACATCATATATCCCCCTCACTAACATAGTGGTGTCAGTGAGGTGGACAGTGAGCCAGAGCTCCGCAATCTCCCTGTCCATGGAGATATTGTCGTATCACTAGGGCCTATCACTGCAGTACTCTGCTTCAAATCAACTGTAAATACATGTGTAGAAGGCATATCCGATGGCACTATATCTAGTGATGGATACCAAGAGGCCATCTCATCAAAGATGACATCTCTACTCACTAATGTATCCTAAGTAGAGGGATCATAAATTTGTATGCCTTCTTCTCCTAGGAATATCCAATAAAGACACACTTATGTGCTTTCGGATCCAAATACTTTCATGTGACTCACATCAGGTTTGTAGCCATACAGTTTGTCAATGGTGTCATCTCATGAATACCTATAGTGGGAGTCTTGTTCAAGATATACATGGCTATTATAACAGCCTTAACCCAATAATAGAGTGGTATACTCTTCTCATTCATCATTTCCTGAGCAGCTTCCATCAATACATTGTTCTTTCGTTCAACTACCCCATTCTACTGAAGAGTGTAGCTGCAGGTAAGCTACCTATGTATGCCATTTTCAGCCCAAAAACTATCAAACTCATTTGACACATACTCCCCACCGATGTTAGATCTCAAGAAAGAGATATAACAATCAAATTCCTTTTCAACCTACTTTTTAAATTGCTGAAAAATAGCAAACTCCTCATCCTTTGTTTTCAGTATATAAACCCAAATATAGCAACTGAAGTCATCAATGAATGTCACATAGTACTTGGAGCCTCCCATAGATGCCTTATGGGATGGTCCCCCACATATCACAGAGTGAATTAACTGCAACGATCGTGTACGATTTCTTACATGCTTGACAAATGGAAACCTTGACAATTTACCAAACTGGTAAGCATCGCAGACATGACCAATATCTGTATATTGAAGCTTGGGTAGACCTGTCACAAGCTGTTTGTTCTGCATCATTTGCAACAGCTGAAGATTAACATGTCCCACTCTCTTATGGCATTTTTCTAAAACTCTAAGTGTGCAAGAGCCATGGGCAAAGATTGCTTATTTCACCTGTGGCAGAGTGGCATCAAGAGTAAACATCCTGCCATTCCTATGATGACAAACAATCAATTTGCAGCCATTACCAAACTCCTCAATGAAGCATCCATGCTTGTTAAATTAGACTTGCAAATTTTGCTCACTCATCTGACCCAGAGATAATAGATTTTTAGTAATTTATGGGACATACAGTACATCATGTAAGTTTTTTTCTTGCCATCATGGATTACCAAAGGCACTTTGCCTTTATGTTCAATGCTATGTTACATGTCATCCCCTGTGCATACATAGCCGTTCCTCTCAGGCACCATGTCAATAAACCAGTCACCATGAGGAGGCATCATATGATTCAATGCCCCCAAATCAATGTACCAAACTACATCCTCATGAGACTTCTCAGCAGCCCTGTATTTCACTTATGTCATGGCAAACAATCTATCCCCAAATGCATCTTCTACCTGACTCGATGATGCATAATGTCCATGCTATTTGCCTCATTGATTGCCATGCTTCTTCCAGCAGTCCAATATGACCATACTTTGCACAGTAGTGATAATCCTTATCCTTATTAGGGTTGTCAGATGGGCATTGCTATTGCTAGGAGCCTTTGCCTCTAGGGTTAGATCTCCCCCTGCCTCTAAAATTTTCATCTCCTCGTGCATTCAAACCATGTTGGTTATTATGACCATAAGATACATTTTGTTGGCCTCCTCTGCCAGAACCATAACCTCTACTATGGCTGCCACAACCGCATTGATTTGAATAAAATACAGCATCCTTGTTCTTGGAGTTGCTAGAATCTGTAGCCAAGCCAAGTTTAACCTCTTCATGAATAAGAAATGTAACCAACTCATTGAAATCCGGCATTTCAGCCCGCACAGAGATGGAAGTATCAAATGACTTATCTTCAGATCCCAAACCATTTAATGTCACTGCAACCATGTCTTCATCCTCAACCTATGTACCAATGGATGCTAGCTGATCCGCAATAGTCTTAATCTTTGTGACATAATCTTGTATAGATCTACCTTTTCTTTCCATGTTGTTGAATTTTTTCTTTAACTGTATCTTCCTGGCACTTGTAGTTGTTTCATAATACCTGATCAAGGTGTTCCTTGCATCTGTTGGTGACTTGCAATTCATGATCTACATTACCATAGCATCCGAGATACACAAAGGTAACAAGTGTAGCACCCTGCGAGCTCTTTCCAACCAAGCTCGATGCGCTCATGTTTGATTAGTTGTAGGATTCCTATCTGGAATTTTAGGTTCAGCTTCAACACCTATCACCAAGTCCCAAGATCCTTTTCCTATCAGGAAATTCTCCATGCAGAACTTCCATATGGCATAATTATTGCTATCAATATTTTCCCCCACTATCTAGGTTATGTTGTCAGTTCTATCTGAATTTTCCATGTTGTAAACAATGCCTAACTACACACAAGCCAACAAGTCTAACTGACTAACTCTAGACTTTGACTATTTGTGACAATTTTCTACAACAACTTCACTGTTAAAACCAGAGTATTTCAGCCCATCAACATCTCAAAACCATCCACAACCATGTGGCATATCCTGTAGATACATCAGTCAATACATAGACCATGTAGCGCTTTATCTCTGTCTCGTGCAATCTTACTATCAGAGTACATACATGCAATTTGAAATCTGTAAACTTTCTATGAGACCAATAGCTCATTCACATCTAAAACTGAGATGTATACATGTCATACATGCTCCAAAACTTCATAGGCATCTGCTAGTACATATTGTAGTCCAAATATGACTATACGAGCACAAATCAATGCATAACTAGCAAGTACAAGTGTCAAAACTCCTATTCACAGATTGTAGTAAACAAATATTTAGTAAAGCAAGGCTTTTTCAGCTTTAAAATGTCTTCAAATCAGTTCATACATAGGCAGAGTCACAAGGGCTAATATCAATGTCGTGAGCAAGTTACCAACCACCTAATTTTTGTTAGGCTCTACACTCTATTGCCAATGATCTTGGGCAGTAGTCTGCCTACTTGTGGCATCTAGGCTCTGTCTATGTGGTGCTACGAGGAGTGCAAATGTGTCTCTAGATCTTAATCAAGTAGGCGAGACTGGTATGCTCACGCTAGAGAGCTCATTGATATCGTCTTTGATAATGGGTTCTGCATCCTTTAGGTGCGCTTGGGCTTCTCTCACCCACTCCTTGACCTTATCAACCACTTCTAATTGGTGTCTCAGATTGGGATATTCTCTAATCTTGGCACTTCTCTTTTCTACTATCTTAAGAGCAGATGCCTCTGCTTTTGCATTCGTGACTTGCTTCCCCTTTGGTAACATAGTGGTACTATCTGTCTTAAGTATAATCTTAGTCTCAGCCCTCTTTCTCCTTTTTCTACAATTTCCCTTCCCTATTGAAGCTGCATCCAGGTTTCTAGATCCATGTAATGAAATACCAACCTCCTTTGCTCGGGTCATGACATTCACAAGAATTGATGTGGCAGGAGAGCTAGTGGAGCTCCCCTTCCAAAATGTGGTGGTCTATTCCCTAGGTAGTAAAGCTAATTGTATGGCTGTCAATATGGAAATCACCTCGATAATGGGTAATGCATTGCCTTAAGGCCAAACCTACTACAATTGGCACAGGGTTTGGATCTAGGATCCATGCACTCGGCCAGAAGGTGGTTTTCTATGCAATGCACGCATTGCACATGTGGTCGTGCGGGCCTTCTCATCATCTCTTCAAGCCTAGCCAACTCTACCTTCGCATCTACCAATTCCTGGCTCTAGTCGACACTCTTTCCCTTGTCTTGGATACTCTAGCTAGATCTTTCACTAAACGATCGTAGCTCTTCTTGAGGTTCTAGAGGCAATGCTATCTCAATTTTTGGGTCTTGAGCTTCTCTCCTTGAGTAGGTCATCCACTCGTATGGCTTTTTCGAAGATCCTAGCTAGTATGTCCCTTTTTTATAGGTTTGAGTTGCTCACCAAGGCCTTGCAAAGCTCTTTGCTTTGGATTATTCTTATGAATACAATAGAGACCACTCGTCTGCTAGGTTGCACCTGTGGTGGTGACTCGGATTCTCTTAAAGAGACTCTCCACATGGCTGACATAGTCTTGAATATTCTCCTTGTCCTTTTGGATGATATTCATCAACCTGACCATGACCTTGTCAAAGTATCCCACCTCAAAGAATCTCTTGATGAAGAGACTCTTAAGGTTATTGAAGTTATTGTGACTAGTGTACCACATCTGTCCTTTGTCTCCTAGGCAAAGTTTGAAAGCTTGTGTGCATTGAGCAAGGTCTGTAAGGCTACTCACCTCTCATACTTGGTCAAACTGCTCCACAAAGCTATACAGGTTGACACTTGTTGAGTTTCTTAGTAAACCACATTTAACTTGCTCTAGCTCTTAGAATTCGGGGGGGCGGGGGGGGGGGGGGGGGGGTGATTCTTAGTCTTGCTAGCAACCAAGTTTCCAGGGCTTTTGTGCTCTGCTTTGCAACTATGTTTTCTAAGAGAGTCACTTTGTGAGAAAATCATTTAGTGTAAGATTGTTCTCTAGTGTTCTCTCCCTCTCAACGTTTGGTCATGCCATATTTTGGTTGGCAAGTGCTAAGACACATTGGACTTCAAACATTTCTATGTCTTGCCTTAGCTTTTGAGCTCACTACTCTTGGTTGTAGGCAGCCATGCCATCCTACAACACTTTCCTTGCCAACTTCCACTCTTCCTCGAGATTGGCTATGATGTCCTTAGTTGATCTACCACGATGCTCCGTTTTGCTTTGCAGGTCGTCATACCAGGTCATCATTTGCTAGATGTTGATTGGAAATTCTCCAAAGTCAACTTGGGTAATTTACTCATGAAGTGTAAGACTGTTCTCTAGTGTTCTCTCCCTCTCAACTTTTGGTCATGTCGTATTTTGGTTGGCAAGTGCCAAGACACATTGGACTTCAAACATTTCTATGTCTTGTCTTAGCTTTTGAGCTCACTACTCTTGGTTGTAGGCAGCCATGCCATCCTACAATGCTTTCCTTGTTGCCAACTTCTGCTCTTTCTCGAGATTGGCTATAATGTCCTCAATTGATCTACCACGATGCTTCGTTTTGCTTTGCAGGTCATGCCGGGTTATCATTTGTTGGATGTTGATTGGGAATTGTCCAAAGTCAACCTGGGTAGTTTACTCATGAATATATGTGTGTATCACGTGGGTTCAAAATAAGATATTTTTAAAATATCATTTTTATATAGTTTTCACTTACAAAAGGGTGTAATATAAAGGGATTATTTATAGATTAAATAGAAAAGGGTTATATTTTATTCAAGAAAAATTCATAGATAAGGATATTTATAAATAGGCCTTGAACGCACGTGATGTAGACAATATATGTATATTAACTTCCCCGAGAAAGTCAAGCTTGTCATTTGCAGGGTTGGTGTAGTTTCTTGAGCAAGTAGGGTGTCGATCAAATTGATCAAGTCGGGGTAGAGCTACATCCCTAATCGTACTTGTCATTGTTACTCCCTAAGTAGCTCAAAAATTTAAGTCTCTCAGTATTTGATGATTGGTTTCCTTTGCCACTATTTGATGTGTAGAGGTCTCCTCCTACTAGTGAGTTTGTTTATCTTATCTTATCTTGTGTGAATACCTTGTTATTTAAAACAATCCTCAATGTTATATACACTCAAATGCTAGTGGGGTGATCCTCAATGTGCACTATGAAAAATTAGGCTTTAGCTTTTCTACTACACATCAAATGTTTAATTGATGCAGTGTGTGAATTCAATGGAAATAATATAGTATAGCACACATTTTCCTAATCCTTTCGTGCAGGTGACAACCACTCTAGCTGGTTTATTCTGGTCTCTATGCTGTTCAATGTGTGGTCTGAGAGGGATAACAAATTTGGTCCAGTAGTCCGAGTCTCTATCGGGACACGTAGTTGAGGGTCAATGGGACCACAGTCATTTTCTAGACAGTTAGGTTGTGATTCGTGAGTCTGGTGGCCTTATGAGCTATTCTAAGCATTTAGAGGCCTACGGAGATGTCATCTAGCCTTGGGCTTAGGCTCTACCGGTGTGTTCAATTTTCTCTCTAGAGAGCTCATCTTCATGTGTGTGGAGAAGAATATTGGTGAGGAATCAAATATCCTTTCTCCATGAAGGCTATGAACCATGACATCTCTCACATGGGAGAGCATGGTCTCATCTTGTGTCTCATCCATCACACAATGTGGTTCCTCAACCCCTCTCTTGCCAAAGTTTGACTCAAAAGAAGGATCCAAATTGATTTCAAATGAAGGTGGTTTATTTTTAAAAAGGTTTTTGGGTGAGTATAACTATGCCTTTCCCATTCCAAGTGATCTATTTTACGCAAATTTAAATATGCCTACAAGCTATCACGACTATATGTGCATTTGATTGGAATTCTAAGACCTCAAGTAATGTCGCAATGTTAAACAAGACGTTTTACAAGTTTATAAATGTGACCATAAAAGTGCATCATGCTCCTATGTCTCTACTTGATTTTGTTATAATGTGGATGAGACAAAAACAATGGTGACTAATTCTCTATTGGAGGAAGGGGCCACTACATTAAAGAATTGACTTTGTCATATGTTCTATAGCATGGCTATCCGATGGATGCTCCACACCCACTATTTAGCCATTATCTTAGGCTCAACACTACCAACAACAACCACCTTGAGAGGCACCACCTATCATGCCTCTTCTCAGA
Organism: Lygodium microphyllum; assembly: GCF_053477565.2. Classification (NCBI taxonomy): domain Eukaryota; kingdom Viridiplantae; phylum Streptophyta; class Polypodiopsida; order Schizaeales; family Lygodiaceae; genus Lygodium; species Lygodium microphyllum. Next base: position 39,419,628 of record NC_141157.1, on the reverse strand, counting down.
CTCTTCTTAGATGGCTTGAATCCACAACTACCCATATTGTTGCCTCAAAATGCCCATTTCACTCATATTATTTTCTTATTTTTATCTACATTTAAATTAAAGTTCATAACATATAGACTTAAGACTTGATTCTCTCTAGAGAGCTCAATTTTAGATTATAAGGGGTTGTTTCTATACACATTCAACATCACATATATTTTAGGCATTCTATAAATAAAAGCTCCTCAGAAACTCAAACCTTGTTGATTGAATTGTCCAAGATTATTATGGCTTGTGGTACAAATACATCAATACTATCAGAATATTTGTTTGTGATAAATTGAGCCTCTTCAATCCCAAACAAATAAAAGGAAATTCAGCTTTAAGTTTGATTAGATGTTAATTATATGATCTAATTTAAAAGGTAAATGATTTTTTTATATTGGTAAATTTCAGGCTAGGAATTTAGAGAAAAGAAAAAATATATATTAATTGTGGATCAGAGTGACTTTAGGATAGTATAGTATATTTGCATATGATTTCTCACTTATTATGGGAGTTACCATCATGCATAGCACTAATCACATTGTGCTTGGTAGATAGGCATCAAGAAACTAATGCATTTGGGTTGTGGTGAGCAAATTATTAGATGAACTTATACAAATTAATTATTTTGAGTGGAATTTATTTTAAAACATAAGGACTAATTATTTTGATGCTTCATTACTACAAAATTAATGCGCATTCTCTAGTGCAAAATTATTGTATGCATAGACATGCAATTTATTTGTTTGTTTTTAACCTTTATGCAAGGCTTGAAAGGCTAGACAATATTTCCCTAGAAGAGAGGAATCTAGGTGAAGAGGAAGGTAGGAAGCTTTCATTGCTTGGTTAATGAAGATTTTATGATAGATGTAGACATGAAAAGGAGGTTTGCTACTTGCTATTAAAGAAGTTCTAATACCTAAATTAATATGGAATTTTGGGGATGGATCTTGTGTTGTAGCAATTGTCATAATTAGAGATGTGAAGCTACAAGTCACTTTTGTACATGCATCAAAATTCTATTCCACCCATACTAAGTGATGGTGCCATCTTAGGCATTTGATGGGGGCATATATGATTGTATGAGTGGGTCAAGTACATGGGCCTAAATATTTACAATACTCAAAGCTATACTGATAGAGTTAATCCTTGATTCATCAGGTTCCAACCACTGCTTCCAAAAATGATTGATGATTATGTATGCCTAGCCATTTAGATGCTTCAGAATGGCCAGTAGAGACATGTGACAACTTCTGAGGTGTGAGTAAATAACCATTGCAACAACCAAGATAACCCTTGTCCCCATGATTGTCAAGCTGATACATTTTAACGACACTCCAAAAGCCGAATTTCATGATAGCAAATTATCTTGAACATCAAAAAGGTAGTATTTCTTGAACATAAAAAATGTAGTATTTCAAACATGTAAGAAATAAGTTATCTTAAACTCTAAAATTTTCACTTAGAGAGTTGATACTAAGCCTTCTCTAACACAAAGAATATCACACACACACACACATACACACACAAAACAAAATTATGGATAAGTACATTACGTTGAGATTTTTCTATATTGCCACACTGAAAATTGGCACAAGCAAAACATAAGAATGTATCATAGTCTCAAAGTATTACAACAAGATATACACAATGTCCTCCTTTACATTGTTTCAAAACATCCATTCCATATTAATGTTCTCCTTTACATTGTTTCAAATCATCAATTCCATATCAATATCCCAATTGAATTTTTTCTTTATAGCTATCTTTGTGTGCATAGTGAATGTTGTTCAAACATGGGAAAAGTTTAATGATGAAATCTTTATGGTAACCTTTCACATGGCATGCCTTAAAAAAGATAGTGCTTTTTAAATTAGACTCTCATGTCTCTTATGGTAGTTCTACAATCAAATAAGCATAGCAATGTTCATGAGACATGAACTTGAGCCTTCTTTGGCATGAATCATTTAGGCCAAGGGTAGGTTGATGATAACACAATGTATAACACATAGTGATGCTTATGAATTTGTCAATATATAAGCTCCTAGACATTGAAATAAATTAAGCGTGGAAATATTTATGCAATTGTGCCATACCCTATAACAAATGGGACTACAATATTTTTTCCATGGTACATACGAAATGTCCCCTTACTTTTAAGGTTGGAGGAGAAAATGAATGGCCCTACCTCTAATATATATGCTTTTGCACTTGTTGAGAAAACCCCGTTCACTACACTTATGTGATTCCAAAAGTCACCCATGGTGAACTCCTTGGGCCCCTTTGTCTCATTTGTTGTACCATGTTCCTTTAACACCAATGCTTGTTGGTCATTAGTACATCATGATTCCTTCATCTTTGCTCTATTGGTACACACATGTATTGCTACACATTATGCAATAAAGGCATTTCTTCGGTATTAAACATGGAACTTTGTAATAAGGAATTGATTCCCTTTTCTATTAGCATATAATCCTAGTGCTTCATTGTAACACACATTAGAGTTGTGATTGCTATACATTAGTCAATGAATACTAAAACCTCATCTTCTAGCCACCTTCAACAAATGAGGTCCTCAAAATCAAATTGTTTTCATTTATACATTAAATTGCATCACATAGCTTTATATTGCATGGAAAGAACATTAGAATTCATGTGTCATTGTTGGAAAGAACTAGCTCAAAATGAATGCGTTAATAAGACCCACATAGCAAGTTATATCTCTTCTTTTGATTTCTCTTGGAGCTTCTTCAAGGAGTCTTCAATGGAAGCAAAGAATCTTCACTTCTTTTGAAAAAGCACACAAGGAAATTTTTGGTGGGCAAATCATCTAAGGTTTACTTCTCAAAAAAGTAAAGGTCCCCCCCCTCCCTCTCTCTCTCTCTCTCTCTCTCTCTCTCTCTCTCTCTCTCTAGTATTCTCACTCAAAAGAAATTACATCCCTTTAGTCACAATATCCTTTAGGGTGGCAATACATGGACGTGTATGAAAAGGCACATACTTGAATGAATACTCATCTTACTACTATATTATTTTAGCTATAGCTTCGGAAAGCCCCGAACCTCCAGAGGGCTTCCCGAACCTACCTCCTTTTCCAAACCTCCTTTATTTAATCAAAACCCCCTCTCCTCCTCTCTTTCTCACATGTAATATCTCATTTTCTCTTCCCCTTCTCTTTTTTCATTAAAGTCTCCCTTCCGCACCTCCTTTTTTAAATTAAAAGCCCCTTCCCTTTTTAATTAAATTCCTCCCCCCTCCCCCCTCTCTCTCATGTGTAGGGCCTAGATTTTCTCTGTGTCTCTCTCTCTCTCCTTTAATTAAATCAAACTTCTTTTTAAATCAAAAGTTTCTATCTCTCTCTCTCTCAATTAGATTAAACTTTTTAATTTAAACTTTTTTTAATTAATTATTTTAAAAGTTTTTTTAAATTTAAAAATTTTCGAACATAGTTTTTCACTTTGAGAAGGAGATAGAATAAGAGAGAGAGAGAGAGAGAGAGAGAGAGAGAGAGAGAGAGAGAGAGAGAGAGAGAGAGAGAGAGAGAGAGAGAAGAAGAAGAAGAAGAAGAAAAAGAAGAAGGATAAAAACAAGAAGACAGAGAGAGAAGGGGGAGAAAGAGAAAAGAGAATAGTCTTTTTTAATTAAATATTTTTATTCTCCCCCTCCCCCCTCCCTCATGCGTAGGGCCTAGGTTCTCTCTCTCTCTCTCTCTCTCTCTCTGATTAAAATTTTTAATGTAAACTTTTTGTTTAATTAAAATAGAGAGAGAGAGAGAGAGATACAAAGAGCAAAAAAGAAAGAAGAGGAGAGGGAGGGAGAGAGAGGGGGAATAGAGAGAAAGAGAATTATAGAGAGATGAAATATAAAATTTAAGAGAGAGAGAGAGAGAGAATAAAAGAAAAAAGGAAAAGAGAGGAGAGAGGGGGAGAGAGAGACATATAGAAGAAAATGAGAGAGAAAATAAGAAGAGAAAGAATTTAAACACAGTGAGAGAATTATAGAGATATGAAAGATAAAATTTAAAAGAAAGAAAGAGAATTATAGAGAGAGGAAATATGAAATTTAAGAGAGAGAGAGAGAGAGAGAGAGGAAAAGAAAAAAGAAAAAGAGAGGAGAGAGGGGGGAGAGAGACATAGAGAAGAAAATGAGAGAGAGAAAATAAGAAGAAGAAGAGAAAGAATTATAGATAAAGGAAAGATAAAATTTAAAAGAAAGAGAAAAGAAAAAGAAAAAAATAAACTTTCTTTTTAATTAAAAAAGGAGAGAGAGAGAGAAAGAGAGAGAAATATACAAAGAGAAAAGAAGAAAGAAGAGGAGAGGGAGGAAACAGAGAGAAAGAGAATTATAGAGAGAGAAAATATAAAATTTAAGAGAGAGAGAGAGGAAAAGAAAAAAGGAAAAAAGAGGAGAGAGAGGAGACAGAGACAGAGAGAAGAAAATGAAAGAGAGAAAATAATAAGAAGAGAGAGAATTTGAACACGGAGATAATTATAGAGAGAGGAAAGATAAAATTTAAAAGAAAAAGAAAAGAAAAAAATTTAAAAAGAGAAGAAAAAAAAGAAAAAGGAGGAGAGAGAAGGAAAGAAGAGGAGAGGGGGAAGAGAGAGAGAGAGAGAGAGAGAGAGAGAGAGAGAGAGAGAGAGAGAGAGAGAGAGAGAAGAAGAATAAGAAAAAGAGAGGGGAAAAGAGGAAGAGAGATGGGGAAAAAGAGAAAAGAGAAAAGTTTTCTTAAAATTCCCTAACAACATGCATGTTGAAACATTCTTGAGACATTCTCATTCTTTTGTTGTCATAAATTCCAACTTGTAACAAATTATATATGTCTGGGATAATTAAAAGTAAAAAGAAACCTTGATGACATCTACAACACTAAGGTTTAATTAGAGAACTAAATGCAGTTTAATTGCAGTTAAGTGTAATATGTGTCATAAGAGCTAACAACATGCATTCATGGGAACTTAAAATCTTTCAACATGTGCCAATCACCAAGTTACAAGTTTTGTATGAGACACAAATACCCATGAAATCCCTTTGTGTACATATTTGTTAGGGGGCCTTAATATGGTACAAGAGTTAAAAAGTACCAAAATACGTACATAGCACATTATTGGTTGAGAGAAACCCATTTTAAAGTTTCTTGTTATCTAAGGATGTATAAGGAACCTTGTTGACATAAATTCTAGTGGTCACTACATCCCATTAAATGATGAGGTTCAAATAAAGAAGGGCTTATGGTTAATACCTAGGCACCAAGATACAAGGAAGGGAATTATAATCGATGACTTAGTTGGAGGAGTAAAAAATAGACATAGATCTAGAGATTCATGAATAGGTTAACATTATGAAATGTTGATGAATCCAGATATCTAGAGATTCCTAAATAGGTTCACCTTATGAATTGTTGCTGAGTCCATAGATAGACAAGAGACAACCTAATGAATTGAAACATCTTAATAGCCATAGGAAGAGAAAGAAAAAGCACTTCCCATAGTAGCGGTGAGTAAAATGGGCGTAGTCTAAACCATGAAGACAAGGTTGTGGGAGAGCGAGGAAAGAACTTTGTGGCTAGGCAAAGTGTAGCCTTGCAAGGCTAAATAATGCTAAGTGATTGTGATAATAAAGTAGCATCATGAGGGAAAGAAAAGAACCCCCATTAGGGAGTGAAATAAAACATGAATATGTGAGCTTTCAAGCAATGTGAGGAGAATTGGATCCCTAACCACATGCATGTTGAAACATTCTTGAGACATTCTCGTTCTTTTGTTGTCATAAATTCCAACTTGTAACAAATTATATATGTCTGGGATAATTAAAAGTAAAAAGAAACCTTGATGACATCTACAACACTAAGGTTTAATTAGAGAACTAAAAGCAGTTTAAGTGCAGTTAAGTGTAATATGTGTCATAAGAGCTAACAACATGCATTCATGGGAACTTAAAATCTTTCAACATGTGCCAATCACCAAGTTACAAGTTTTGTATGAGACACAAATACCCATGAAATCCCTTTGTGTACATATTTGTTAGGGGGCCTTAATATGGTACAAGAGTTAAAAAGTACCAAAATACATACATAGCACATTATTGGTTGAGAGAAACCCATTTTAAAGTTTCTTGTTATCTAAGGATGTATAAGGAACCTTGTTGACATAAATTCTAGTGGTCACTACATCCCATTAAATGATGAGGTTCAAATAAAGAAGGGCTTATGGTTAATACCTAGGCACCAAGATACAAGGAAGGGAATTATAATCGATGACTTAGTTGGAGGAGTAAAAAATAGACATAGATCTAGAGATTCATGAATAGGTTAACATTATGAAATGTTGATGAATCCAGATATCTAGAGATTCCTAAATAGGTTCACCTTATGAATTGTTGCTGAGTCCATAGATAGACAAGAGACAACCTAATGAATTGAAACATCTTAATAGCCATAGGAAGAGAAAGAAAAAGCACTTCCCATAGTAGCGGTGAGTAAAATGGGCGTAGTCTAAACCATGAAGACAAGGTTGTGGGAGAGCGAGGAAAGAACTTTGTGGCTAGGCAAAGTGTAGCCTTGCAAGGCTAAATAATGCTAAGTGATTGTGATAATAAAGTAGCATCATGAGGGAAAGAAAAGAACCCCCATTAGGGAGTGAAATAAAACATGAATATGTGAGCTTTCAAGCAATGTGAGGAGAATTGGATCCCTAACCACATGCATGTTGAAACATTCTTGAGACATTCTCGTTCTTTTGTTGTCATAAATTCCAACTTGTAACAAATTATATATGTCTGGGATAATTAAAAGTAAAAAGAAACCTTGATGACATCTACAACACTAAGGTTTAATTAGAGAACTAAAAGCAGTTTAAGTGCAGTTAAGTGTAATATGTGTCATAAGAGCTAACAACATGCATTCATGGGAACTTAAAATCTTTCAACATGTGCCAATCACCAAGTTACAAGTTTTGTATGAGACACAAATACCCATGAAATCCCTTTGTGTACATATTTGTTAGGGGGCCTTAATATGGTACAAGAGTTAAAAAGTACCAAAATACATACATAGCACATTATTGGTTGAGAGAAACCCATTTTAAAGTTTCTTGTTATCTAAGGATGTATAAGGAACCTTGTTGACATAAATTCTAGTGGTCACTACATCCCATTAAATGATGAGGTTCAAATAAAGAAGGGCTTATGGTTAATACCTAGGCACCAAGATACAAGGAAGGGAATTATAATCGATGACTTAGTTGGAGGAGTAAAAAATAGACATAGATCTAGAGATTCATGAATAGGTTAACATTATGAAATGTTGATGAATCCAGATATCTAGAGATTCCTAAATAGGTTCACCTTATGAATTGTTGCTGAGTCCATAGATAGACAAGAGACAACCTAATGAATTGAAACATCTTAATAGCCATAGGAAGAGAAAGAAAAAGCACTTCCCATAGTAGCGGTGAGTAAAATGGGCGTAGTCTAAACCATGAAGACAAGGTTGTGGGAGAGCGAGGAAAGAACTTTGTGGCTAGGCAAAGTGTAGCCTTGCAAGGCTAAATAATGCTAAGTGATTGTGATAATAAAGTAGCATCATGAGGGAAAGAAAAGAACCCCCATTAGGGAGTGAAATAAAACATGAATATGTGAGCTTTCAAGCAATGTGAGGAGAATTGGATCCCTAACCACATGCATGTTGAAACATTCTTGAGACATTCTCGTTCTTTTGTTGTCATAAATTCCAACTTGTAACAAATTATATATGTCTGGGATAATTAAAAGTAAAAAGAAACCTTGATGACATCTACAACACTAAGGTTTAATTAGAGAACTAAAAGCAGTTTAAGTGCAGTTAAGTGTAATATGTGTCATAAGAGCTAACAACATGCATTCATGGGAACTTAAAATCTTTCAACATGTGCCAATCACCAAGTTACAAGTTTTGTATGAGACACAAATACCCATGAAATCCCTTTGTGTACATATTTGTTAGGGGGCCTTAATATGGTACAAGAGTTAAAAAGTACCAAAATACATACATAGCACATTATTGGTTGAGAGAAACCCATTTTAAAGTTTCTTGTTATCTAAGGATGTATAAGGAACCTTGTTGACATAAATTCTAGTGGTCACTACATCCCATTAAATGATGAGGTTCAAATAAAGAAGGGCTTATGGTTAATACCTAGGCACCAAGATACAAGGAAGGGAATTATAATCGATGACTTAGTTGGAGGAGTAAAAAATAGACATAGATCTAGAGATTCATGAATAGGTTAACATTATGAAATGTTGATGAATCCAGATATCTAGAGATTCCTAAATAGGTTCACCTTATGAATTGTTGCTGAGTCCATAGATAGACAAGAGACAACCTAATGAATTGAAACATCTTAATAGCCATAGGAAGAGAAAGAAAAAGCACTTCCCATAGTAGCGGTGAGTAAAATGGGCGTAGTCTAAACCATGAAGACAAGGTTGTGGGAGAGCGAGGAAAGAACTTTGTGGCTAGGCAAAGTGTAGCCTTGCAAGGCTAAATAATGCTAAGTGATTGTGATAATAAAGTAGCATCATGAGGGAAAGAAAAGAACCCCCATTAGGGAGTGAAATAAAACATGAATATGTGAGCTTTCAAGCAATGTGAGGAGAATTGGATCCCTAACCACATGCATGTTGAAACATTCTTGAGACATTCTCGTTCTTTTGTTGTCATAAATTCCAACTTGTAACAAATTATATATGTCTGGGATAATTAAAAGTAAAAAGAAACCTTGATGACATCTACAACACTAAGGTTTAATTAGAGAACTAAAAGCAGTTTAAGTGCAGTTAAGTGTAATATGTGTCATAAGAGCTAACAACATGCATTCATGGGAACTTAAAATCTTTCAACATGTGCCAATCACCAAGTTACAAGTTTTGTATGAGACACAAATACCCATGAAATCCCTTTGTGTACATATTTGTTAGGGGGCCTTAATATGGTACAAGAGTTAAAAAGTACCAAAATACATACATAGCACATTATTGGTTGAGAGAAACCCATTTTAAAGTTTCTTGTTATCTAAGGATGTATAAGGAACCTTGTTGACATAAATTCTAGTGGTCACTACATCCCATTAAATGATGAGGTTCAAATAAAGAAGGGCTTATGGTTAATACCTAGGCACCAAGATACAAGGAAGGGAATTATAATCGATGACTTAGTTGGAGGAGTAAAAAATAGACATAGATCTAGAGATTCATGAATAGGTTAACATTATGAAATGTTGATGAATCCAGATATCTAGAGATTCCTAAATAGGTTCACCTTATGAATTGTTGCTGAGTCCATAGATAGACAAGAGACAACCTAATGAATTGAAACATCTTAATAGCCATAGGAAGAGAAAGAAAAAGCACTTCCCATAGTAGCGGTGAGTAAAATGGGCGTAGTCTAAACCATGAAGACAAGGTTGTGGGAGAGCGAGGAAAGAACTTTGTGGCTAGGCAAAGTGTAGCCTTGCAAGGCTAAATAATGCTAAGTGATTGTGATAATAAAGTAGCATCATGAGGGAAAGAAAAGAACCCCCATTAGGGAGTGAAATAAAACATGAATATGTGAGCTTTCAAGCAATGTGAGGAGAATTGGATCCCTAACCACATGCATGTTGAAACATTCTTGAGACATTCTCGTTCTTTTGTTGTCATAAATTCCAACTTGTAACAAATTATATATGTCTGGGATAATTAAAAGTAAAAAGAAACCTTGATGACATCTACAACACTAAGGTTTAATTAGAGAACTAAAAGCAGTTTAAGTGCAGTTAAGTGTAATATGTGTCATAAGAGCTAACAACATGCATTCATGGGAACTTAAAATCTTTCAACATGTGCCAATCACCAAGTTACAAGTTTTGTATGAGACACAAATACCCATGAAATCCCTTTGTGTACATATTTGTTAGGGGGCCTTAATATGGTACAAGAGTTAAAAAGTACCAAAATACATACATAGCACATTATTGGTTGAGAGAAACCCATTTTAAAGTTTCTTGTTATCTAAGGATGTATAAGGAACCTTGTTGACATAAATTCTAGTGGTCACTACATCCCATTAAATGATGAGGTTCAAATAAAGAAGGGCTTATGGTTAATACCTAGGCACCAAGATACAAGGAAGGGAATTATAATCGATGACTTAGTTGGAGGAGTAAAAAATAGACATAGATCTAGAGATTCATGAATAGGTTAACATTATGAAATGTTGATGAATCCAGATATCTAGAGATTCCTAAATAGGTTCACCTTATGAATTGTTGCTGAGTCCATAGATAGACAAGAGACAACCTAATGAATTGAAACATCTTAATAGCCATAGGAAGAGAAAGAAAAAGCACTTCCCATAGTAGCGGTGAGTAAAATGGGCGTAGTCTAAACCATGAAGACAAGGTTGTGGGAGAGCGAGGAAAGAACTTTGTGGCTAGGCAAAGTGTAGCCTTGCAAGGCTAAATAATGCTAAGTGATTGTGATAATAAAGTAGCATCATGAGGGAAAGAAAAGAACCCCCATTAGGGAGTGAAATAAAACATGAATATGTGAGCTTTCAAGCAATGTGAGGAGAATTGGATCCCTAACCACATGCATGTTGAAACATTCTTGAGACATTCTCGTTCTTTTGTTGTCATAAATTCCAACTTGTAACAAATTATATATGTCTGGGATAATTAAAAGTAAAAAGAAACCTTGATGACATCTACAACACTAAGGTTTAATTAGAGAACTAAAAGCAGTTTAAGTGCAGTTAA